>NC_056751.1:444400071-444547571 GCF_019279795.1 Protopterus annectens
AAGTATTTTACTACAGGCATTACTACTGCTCAACAATACATCGCTACAAGAGAGCTATTTCCACTATATGCATTGATTACACTGTAATTCTTACAGTACAGATAACTGCATACACAGACATACTACATGTTATACATACCGTCCTAGTAATCGGAGGTGTTATTAACTAGTGTAATACTCTTTTTCGGTTCATCTTTCCTGGTGTACAAACCTTTCAACCCTCTGAAATGGGATTAGTTCATACAAACCCTGTTACATCAGCAGCTGTTCAATTGTTTAACGGCAACTATTTCACATAGGGCCATGTTATTGTGTCTGTGTCCAGGTATGTTAAGGTTTCAGCAGATGTTGTACAGTAGTTGCATACTTGGTTATGGTATGACAGTATGTATTGATGTAATTATTTTGGTTGTGGGGTAGATGTACATAGCACATGCAGGTGTGTAGGAACCCCTTTTATACAACATCTATATGTGTGTGGGTGTTTTTTCCCTATGTGAACACCTATCCCTTAGTTGACTAATACTATGGTAATTGCAGGCTGATTCATTAAGGCACTATTAAATGCTTCCTGTATAGCATTCAGGTACTGTTAGTCCTTGAATCCTTTTGGCAATACATCAGAATGTAATAAAGATTTGCAAAATGAAAGCTGTCTGTGTAATTTTGTCATGGATATTTGCAGTCATTGCAGTTGTATTGGTGACTGTGTCCATAGAACATATTTGTAATAGTGTATTGGCATATACTCTTCATATGTTATGTTCATATTGTTTGGGGGGGGGGTGGAATGTGTGATTGCTATGTTCCTTGTTATACTCAGATATGACCCCTTTGGATGCTGTCTACACACATGTATGTATGTGCATATATATATATATATATATATATATATATATATATATATATATATATATATATATATATATATATATATGTGTGTATGTATATGTATATAGATATATACATTATTGCATATGTTTATCTGTACCTCCATAGAGGTGTAGACGTTTTTAACCTATCTATATATCTACATATATATGTAGACCTGTATATATCAACATGTCTCTATGTCTCTCTCTCTCTATATATATATATATATACATATATATATATATATATATATATATATATATATATATGAGTATACAGCTTTAATTGGGTACATGGTGGGTTGTCCTATTTCAACACATTCCTCCCTTTTGTGTTTTAACCTGTCTTCATACACAACTGGGATAGGTACATCCCAGGTAGCTTAGTGTTAGGTTACTCTGAGGATGGAGTACATGGTTGCGGTTTCTACTCCTGGAAGGTGTTATTATTTTACCTCTCAGAGTAGGCACTGGTAGGAAAAGTGTGAATAACGCACATTTACACAGTGTAAGCAGGTTTGCCTGTTGCCTGTGCGACATTAAGCAAAGGTCAAACATGTGAAGTGCTTCTCCGTTTACTGTGTTTCAGTGCTGCTTACAGTTGCGCAAACACATGGAAACCCGCTTACAACTGCTTAAGAGTGCTTTAATCCACCTACATCCAAAAGCCCTTATTCTGGCCCTCAAAATAACCTAACAGCCCTTGCAGGTCTTGAACCTGGGACCATGAACACCACAGTCACTGACCTTACCACTAAGGCATCTGAGATATGCACAAATGTTATGGTGTTTAGAATATACATTGTACTACAGATATTCCTCACTACTGAAAACAAATGTGACAGTCAGTTGGTGTACATATGTCTGATACATGTTAATGTTCATATGTTTGTGAAAGTAGGTGTTGCAATGTGACATGACAGGGTGTATTATGAATGAGTAAGATTCTTGCTTTGTGTCCTTTTTATATTGTCCCCATACTCCATGTATGCCCCTCCAGTTCACTTATTGGACATCCGACCCAGGCCCTCCTTGATGCATGATTGCATTACTCATCATTCCTCCCCCACCCCAATGTTCACATACACAACAACCACACATCTATGGTGAATTAGGTTAATATTAATTGTTATAATACCAGAGCTGTATGTATTTTGCGTACACTCCAATTCCTTTGGAGTGCTTCTGTGTCATGAAGTGTGTTCATAGATGCTTATATATATGGCTATTGATGTAACTGTATAATATATATTAATATATATATGTGTGTGTGTGTGTGTGTGTGTGTGTGTGTGTGCAGACATCACTGACATATATATATATATATATATATATATATATATATATATATATATATATATATATATATATATATTTCATATTAGTTTGTAACAGTAATACATCTGTAGACTGGAATGTGTTCATTCACAAACTATAGTACATTACAATGCACTGTACACATGTAATGTACACAAAGTCACTGTCCCAATTGTGATCATTACAGTGAAATGCATATGGTATAAGGTGTAGTCTCAGGACAATGAAACATGTGTACACCTCAAATGGTTTAGTGGTACGTCCCATGACTATAGTGTGCATGGTCCAGGGTTCGACACCTGCAATGCTTTACAAATGTTTTTACTGCAGAATAAGGCTCATTTAAGCAGTTGTAAGCATGTTTAAAAGTGTTTGTGTGCCATTATAGCAGTGGTTAAACACAGTTAAACAAACATTGTAACGTATAACCTGTGCTTGCAAACATGGCCACATCCGCTAACTACTCCAGACATATACCGTGATGTAACATCTCACTATGTGCTGACAGGACATTACATTTTCTGTTGACTGTACTCTCCTGCACACATGGGTTTATATGGGTTATTCAAATGTTTATTATACAGATGATTACTACCTATATATGCAAGCCGTGGATAAGGTATACTTTTACACATGATAAACATCCCTGCCTTTATTGGGATTGTAACCTCGAATGCACAGATTCTATGCGGATGCTGTAACCATTACACTGTTGACATTAACATTGCTTCCACCTATTTCCTATTTATCTAGGCTAAGCAAAGGGCAGGAGCCCCCAAATTCACTGAGCTTCACGTACTCTTGAAATAACAACATATAACAAATGTACTGTGAGACAATACATTACATTCCTAACTACATTAGGCATAGCCCCTCACTGACACACTTCAAAGAAAACCTTGTTGTGTGAATGGGTAACAGACTATACACCCCTGGGATCATGTGTCCCAAAACCAGGGGGACCCTGTCCAGTTTGATTGCTGCAAGACCTTTTGGGGGAATTGAATGGTGTTGAATTGCCACATTAACATGCCCTCTTTGGATCACTAAGTGCCCCTATCACCCTCCACAACCCCAGTCTTTAACAGCTTCCAGCAACTCTGCCTGGAATTGCTTCATTGGCTATACTTGACAGAGGCTCAGTTACTTCATCAATGGTGCGGGGAAGGCCAACACACTGTTGCTATGCTTCTAATTGCCATTGGGTAGATAGACAGTAGGCTATCTGTAAACCTCTAATGTGCAAGCCATCACAGCCATAATATGTGAATAAACAGACCTTCAGATCACAATATACAGTGTGAACTCACCATGTAGTCAGGAAACAGTTGAGTACAGCAAGAACATACAGAACACTGATACTTAGTCACTCCAAAAGCCTACCTTGGAAGCTAGAAGACTTGTATAAGTTTAAGGCTTTCTATTGCTTACCACTAGGTTACCTACTTGGGAGATGAAAAACAAGCACAGATGGGGAACACGCATGCAATGATACCATACCGATGTATGTGTCAGTCTTATGCTTTGGAATACTGGCCAGGGCTATTGGCGCCCCCATGGTGCCTTAATTAGAAGAGTCTCAAAGGTGAATAACCAGCTCTGTAAACAGCACAGTAGCAGATTCGATGAGGTTTATGCTACTCAACACCAGGGGTTGTGATCACAACATGTATGCACTCACAGCACTCCTCAGGATGGACAACATCAACATCTGTGCATTAGCTGAAATCTGTCTTAAGGCTCCTGAGAGCATACCAGCACTACCAGACTACAACCCATACCACACATTTCAGCCACAGAACATGGACTGACAGACATGGAGGGGCTGTATCCATATTCATCAGGGATACCTACACCTGCAGGTTAGTAGGGAAGCATAATACCTCTGTGATCATCCATGTGCAGCTAACATCAGCCACAACTGCAATGTGGAATGCGGCCTGCTATGGAACACCCTCCATGACCCAGGACCTCCACTTCACCTACCTGGAGACAGTGGAGAACATGACAGTCCTAATGCACACCCTGGAATTGGTCGATGTCAACTACCATACCATTAGCTGGGAAACGTACTCCGGTACTCACTTCCAGGACCAGCACTTCCTGGAATGTATCACCTCATATTTCCTGTATCAGGTGGTAACCTCCCTATCGTGGGGTGGAAACTACTAGATATGGTCATCACCAATATGGGCAACAGGTGCACCACAGTGCAGGTTAACTGGTCACTGGTTAGATCTGACCATGAACTATTCACTGTTTCCACACCCTAGCATCTCCCCCATCCACAGATACCACAGTGTAAACCTTTCCTATAACTACATTTACACTACTAGTGATGGGTGGGGGGGTTTCACATCCCCCATTCTAAGGGGAAACACTGCTCAAGATACAGACAGATTTACAAATGCAGTCTATAAGCACCTACATGGATGTATTATGGATCGTGCCATCGCTGGTAAACCAAGACTCATTCCTCCTAGACAAAGACACTGGTCAGGTGGACCTTTTCAATAAACAAGTTATACTACAGATGTAGGGCAGTGTTCCAGACACACAGCAAATCCCACGAAGGGCAGACATCTGTGAACACTATTTGTATGGTACGTAGGTCCCTCATGACATCATCCAAGGTTAACATCAGCAGGAGAATACACAAGGATTCAAAAGATAACCACAAAACCTTCTTTGGCTATGTCTAGGATCTACATGGTGACACACAGATTTGCACTATACCAGTGAAATATAGTACAAACTATGCTGACCCTACTGATATCGCCAACATCATTGCAGATACATTCAGTGCATACTTCAACCCCTACAGAGCCCACAACACTATCCAAAAGGTACAGTATCCCAACCATCAAAGACACACAGGTGGAAATGGCCCTCTCTAACAGCAGAACACAGCATCAATGGAGGCAGATGTTGACCCAGACTGCATCTTGCAATCTGTGCAAGACAACCTGCCCCCCACCTAATTAAGCATTCCTACCTCAGCCTCTCCACAGGCTACATGCCAATACAATTGTGCGTGGCAACAGTTATTCCACTCCATCACGGTGAAATCACAACTGACCATGGTAACTACCACCCCATAAGCCTGACTAGCCTGGTCAGCAATGGTATGGTTCGCATCCTCATGGCAACCATTAAAAATGACATTGGTAACCTTTGAACACGTGACCCAACCCAAGTCAGCTTGGTTGAGTACAGTTCATGCCTACTGAACCTGTTTGACGTCTTACATACAGTCAACAAGACATTAGATGACAGGGGAGGTGGTTCACACATACTACCTGGACCTCACCAAGGCTTTTGACACCATGCCCCACTCAGGTATTATTGATAAACACACCAGCCTGTACATTCATCCATACATCACAGGTTGGGTTGCCAACGGACTTACACGCAGAACCCACATGGTACATCTAGTGGTCTCCAGGTCCAACTCTTAAAAAGTCCTGACTGGTGTCCCACAGGACTCAGTCCTGGGAGCCCTACTGTTTGGCATATATGTCTCAGATGTACAGGCAAACACAGGTGGACTACAGCAGACCATGTTTGGCAATGACTGCAAACTGGGAATCATGATTGATAGTCTGGCTGACACGGACATCCCTCAAGGGGCCTCGCAAAGAACATCACAGGGTGCCAATGACATGGCCACCAGCCAAGTGCCACTAACTGCATGGTAATTCCATTGTGGAATTGGCACCCACATATTAACACATGAGCGGTAGCCACTTTAATACAGATGAGGTAATGGGGTATCTGGGGACTAAGGTATATAGTGACCTCCCCTGGGACAATCATATCTCCACTGTAGTTAGGACATCCTTCTGTGTAGGCCATCTGACTACTAAAGGATTCCCATCTAGACATACTGAGGTTATAGTGCCCCTTTACTCATCACTCATCAGTCCCATCATAGGCTATAATAACCCATGTGGGATGTACCTCAGAGGACACGTCCAACAGCTGGGGGGTCCACGAATGTACCTCACCAAGGGGAATACTGACCTCCAACATATGGCCTATGCAGCCAGACTGAATAAACTCCTGCTTTACTCAGTGGCATCTCGTTTACCCAAAGATGATCTCCACTGACCAACACAGCCATGTTGAACTCAGGCTTGATGGATATTCTCCACCTATGGGAATCCATGTCACAGTGAGCCACACACTGTAGTGAGCTGACCTTGCCACAACAATGACCGGAGGATGCTGGAGGGACAGCTTCCTGTCATAGACACTCCCCATACTTTGGAACAACATCCCTGACTACATTATACAGAGCCCCTCACTAACACTCTGCAAGAGAAACCTTGAAGGGTGGATGGGGAACAGTAGATGCACCCCAAGGATCCCGCCATTGGCTCTGCTCCACAGAGGGATGGTTAATGAATCAGTGTGGTGACAAAAGCTGAAACATTTTGGCTGGCCTTATGAATGGCCTCTGGCAGTTGGCCAAGTATCTGCCTATGAATGTTTACATACAGTATCTGCATATGTTGTTGTGTCTTTTGGCTTTTCCCGGTTAGGGGTCACCACAGTGGAACTCTGGTCTGCTAATGATTGGTAGTTGATTTTTACGTGCTGAGTTACCAGCCCTGATGCACAACCTTCAACAAAGGTACGTCCATTCACGCATGTCTCCACACAGAAGACGCTTTAGCTTAATTTACTGTTCAGGTGTTGACTTACCTTGTGCCAGTGGCTGTTGTGTGTGCAATAGTTGAGGGCTGCCTATGTTGGATGCACACAGTAGACTGCCTATACATGACAATTTACAGGTAGTCTTGTGTGTGCGCCATCCATTTTTACTGTGTGTGCAGGTTGAGAAAGGTGTCAGTCCCTAGGTGCCTACACTGTCAGTGTGTGTGCTGTACGTTCCCTCTTTGCCAAGGCATGGGCATACTGAGCACACCTCCATCTGCCTACTGGGGCTGGCTCAGGCTGTTTATGGTCTGAGTACCTCTATGCCTGTGGGGCCCTTGGCAATGGTGGTGGGCTTTGAGGGCCTTCAACATTATGTCCTTGCTTCATCTGTTTCTGCAGGACCATATTATGCAGCATGGCACACACTATGAAGATGTGGGCACATGTGCCTGGAGAGTACTGCAAGGCTCCACCAGATATGTCCAAGCAATGGAACCATGATTTCAGCATCCCAGACACACATTCTATGATGATTCTTGTTTAACCGTGTGCCTCATTATGGCATTCCTGCATGGGTGTGTGTGCATTTCTGATGGGAGTCATCATCCATGGTTCCAGTACATAGCCAGCATCCCCCACCAGGTGGCCATTTGGGATGCCCCCTCTGGCAAATAACCGATACAGCTGTGAGGCATGCCAGATGTGGGAGTTGTGATAGCTTCCAGGGCTGCCAGCACACACATCCATGATAATGACCTGGGCATTGCACATGACTGGCAGTTGATGGAGGGGTATCTCTTGTGGTTTACGTAGTGCCTTCCCTGCTCACCGGGTGGTGACTTGATGTGTATGTGCGTGCAGTCAATTGCACCCAGTACCTCCAGGTATTCTGCCACATGGTGGAAGAGACACATATTGCTGGTCAACTCCTCCTGCATTCGAGGAAAGTATATGTGCTCATTGGCATGTGGTAACATGGCATCCAGGAACTGGTGTAGTACCTTGGATGTTGATGCCTGTGAGATACCCATGATATCCCCAGTTGGTCTTTGAAAGGTACATGTAGCTAGTATTCTCAGGCTTACACATGCCTTCGTATCCACTGGGATGGGTTCTCCTCTGTTTGTTCTGGCTCTGAGGCATGGCCGGCACAGCTCCACAAGTTGCTGTAGGGTGCCCCTGTCCACCCTGTAATGCTTTACTATCTCCAGATCATGCAGCCCCTGGTAGGTTACCCTGGGTCTGAACACTCTCCTCCTCCTCTGGTGCCTGCGGTGGTCATGTGCATCATCCTCCACACCACCTTCATTCTCCAACACATGCTGGTGGATCAAAGCTATGGCAGCCCCTAACATGTACATAATAAAAGTTCCCCGTCTGTATACACCACTGGTGCAGATTGTATGGGAATACACAAATGTGTGTGAGGTGTTTTCACACTTTATAGTATTGTGGTATGGATGCTGCTGATGTAAGTGGGTGTGTATGAACTATTCCAGTTGCTGTGTGTCTTAATTATGGGTTTTGCAATGAGTACTGCAAGTACGGGGCCTTTACTGTGGAGATCTACTTGCCTGCCTTGATTAATCTGTTGCCCTTTAATTCACTTTTAGACCTGGATCCCCACCCATTATCAGGCATGAATCCACCTGCCGTCTTTCTTGTTTTGTACTTTCCCTACCCAGTCATGGCGAAATGTGCCTTGTAGCTGATATACTGCATATCGCCTTTGTTCTGCTTTGACACTTTGCTGTTTTCTTTGCAGTACAGCCCCACCCCTTCCCTGTTCTGCAGGTAGCTGCTTGCAGCCTTATTAGCTGTTGTCAATGGCGCCCTGTAGGCTCCTAGGTGTTAATTAGTCATTTGTACTCCAATTTCACTGCTGCAGCATTTCCTTATTTCTTTCCTATATCCTTCCTGTTTCGGCTGCAGTGCGTGATGTGCATACCCATTTACAGGGTTTACGTGCATTTTCATCTCCGTTTACATGCATACTCGGTTACCTTATGTACTCTCAGCTAAGCATAGCTATGGGCAATTCGACACACCCCTATCCTGCAGCTTTGTCTAGCTAGGGGCAGACCGGTTTAGCAATGCTCCAATGTGCTTAGAGCAATGTCGCCACACCACTCTCTTGATGTCATCTTTATCTCAAGGGCTCACCTCTGAGTTATAATGCTATGCTGTGAGGTGAATCCTTACACCAGCGGGGCATCTGCAATTCACTATTTCTCCTCTCATTCGAATGGTATTGCCTACTAATTCTTAGCTACTGCGCATAACACTGCCACTGCTCCTTAGCAACCCTTGCGCCATGAGTATGGTGTAGCATGCCTGCCATTGACTTTTATGGAGAAATCATGATATGTGTTTCATTGCAATTTTCTTCTATATTTTTATATATTCCTTGCGATTCCCTTTGCCCACCGCTTCCACGTTGCGATAGTGCGACTATATATATTAAATGTTAATTTTATATTTTGTACATTTTTTTATGCCAATGGCTATATATTTAGCCATTGGCATATATTAACATTATAATACATGTGTTTGGTCGGCTGTCATGGCTCCGAGTTTATGTTTGCAAAAATGTAAACCATTTTCTATGGTTTACATTTCTGCATGCTTACACTATGCCTGTACCACTTCCTGAATCACTACATACATTCATTTGCATGCTACACTGCTGCACATGGGGTAATTAGCATACATGGCTCAGGAGTTGTGCAGGTGTAACGTACACAGGTAGTGCACATGGAAACAGCTCATACCTGAATCGCACGGCGGCCATATTTGGTGTTAGAATGCTGACGCTATGCCTGCTCCTGGCGCAAACTTCATAAATCCCGGGGATTGTCTGGTCTTCATCACCACATGGTAAATGATCTGTCTAAGTCTCAAGATCTCCCAAGAGGCTTGAAGCTAATGGATTCAAGACAACATCAGTTTTCATCCATAATATAACATACTAGATTCACCCAGAGAATGTGAAATAGATAATAAAAATGGGCATATACATAGGCAAAGACAGTAATGTTCTGTCAGCCACAGCTAAATGAAGTTTGGCAACAAACTAAGTTGTCCCAGGACATCTTCTTGTGGTGGTTGGGTTAGTATTAGGGGGAGTTAAGTGGGCTGGGGAGGTGAAAGGGTTAAGTGGAGGTAGGGATGGTTGGGAGGAAATGAGATAATGATGGGGAAGGGCTTAAGAAGCTTAGTGTAGTGTAGTTGGGTTAAGTAATCACAATTTGGTGTGAACTTGCTACTGCAAGTTACGTCCATGATGACCAGTAGGAACTTTGGAGCTGGAAGGCCTTGGATGTTGAGGAAGGTAGTTCTTGACTTGTTGGTATGGGGCCCTTTCGGTTGAACTGTGAGGGAAGAGTGCCTGTCAGCAGATGACTGATGTTGTTTAGAGGTGTTTGAGCTGTTCAGGTACCGGGTAATTTAGCCATGGTTGTTGTGGTTTCTTTGCTGGATTGCTGTGAGAGGCATTTCTGTAGCCAGTTAATCAGGCTCTTCACATAGGTGATAGGGTTTTGCTGTTGTGGTGGGTTGTCCAGCATGGTCGAGGACTGGAGGCCTTGTTGTTTTTTTAGTTGAAGGTTGCAGTCGCTCTGACACTTGGAGGGTTTTCCCCTGGGTTGGGAGGCTGTGGGGAGGTGATGTGCAGGGCATTGGTGGGTCGAGAGGGGGTTGTGGTGCTGGGAGCCTTCCTTGATGGTAGTGTTGTGTTCACGGACTTTCAGACACTGGGGGGGGTGGGCTTTTGGAGTGATGGCTGCTTATATATATATATATATATATATATATATATATATATATAAACCGGACACAGAACAAATCAAGTGAGCCTGCATACAACAAATTCAATTTATTTAGTTTTGTTTGCACTCGATGAGTGCACTTCATCAGAAACAGTAAAACCATATATAAATGAGGTTAAATAAACCTAACAATTAATTCATTCAATTAAATTTTAAAAAACCCGCCTTCCTTTCCTTAAAGTTACAGTAACTAAATAATGGATAGTGAACTACTTTTTCTACTGCTATGTTGTATATTTCATATAATAGTGATAATATAATCACCTATACTGAAATGTTATGTAATTCATTAAGTCACAATGACTAAATAATACACAATGACCTACTTATCCTGCTGGTATATATATATATATATATATATATCTATATATCTATATATATATCTATATATATATATATATATATATATATATATATATATATATATATATATATATATATATATATATATATATATATATATATATATATCATCTATACTGATCTAAATGTATAAACAAGACATGTATTAATACATACACATATACTAAAACACATAATAGTTTTTAAAAAGTTTTTTTTTAAAAAACACATAAATATATCTGCATGTCTCATACGGACAAAGAATCAGCATTTAATTAACTTGGCCATACACAAATAATAATGTATATAGGTAAGCTTTTAACAAATTCATAAACAACTTTACAATGAAGTGGTGTTGAAAAAATATAAACTAAAAATAAAAATATGTAAATATTACTACTATTAATAAAGGCAACATCAACGTTTCAAACTCTTAAGTTTCAGGATGCTACTGATTGAACAAGATTCATTCAGACCCGAATAGTTGTAAGTATTAAGCCTTATTTGCCATTCTAACTCTAGTTCTTCCAACTGTAAACAAGCTGGACCCCCTCTTCTAGTTGGATAAATTTGGTCAATCACTGCAAATTTAAAGCTATGGTTGCTATGTTTAAAATTATGTTTAGCAAGTGCATTATCCAATTTCATTCTGCTAATAGCATATTGGTGTTCATATAACCTTTACGGAGCCCACTCCCGCTTACCCACATAAAACGCATAATAAGCATGGGACAATTTTGACATTTTGCCACATACACAACCATTCTACTATTACAATTAAATTTAGCTTTAAATTTTATATGGTGGCCATTAATCATCAGGGAGTATAAATTATCCACAAATTTGCAATAATTACAGTCCTGACATTTGAACATCCCAGTAATCTTAGGAAGTACCCTTTGTTGAGGTAATTTTTGAGGTTATGTCCTCTCCTATATGTGACACTTGGGCTACCCCCCAATTTTACACAAATGGTATGATTAATACCAAAAAGTTCCCAATTCTTTTTAATAGTCTCATAACATAGTTGACTATGTATATTATATGTGGTTATTAAGTTGGGGATCTTCTGTGTCTCAATATCATGCCCTATTATGGTGGGGTTAACACAATCTACTACCATATTATCAACAGTGGATAGTTGATTAGTACTTAATAAGGGTTGGTATATACCATTGGATCTTTTAAGTTGGACTTCAACAATTAAATCATCCAGCAAAGTTGCTGGGTAACCTCTGTGTAAAAACAGAGATTTTAAAAATTGACATTCCTGCTCAAAGGCACCATCCTCACCGCCGGACAAGCTGTCCTTTGACAACGGAACGTTTTTGGTAGTGTGGATGGCAACTTGTAAAGTGCAAAAATGAGTTGGAATAAGTTCTTTTCCTATAAATTGAAGCTGTAACTATACCCAATTCCCTATTCTTCACAAGCCATACATCCAAAAAAGCTATGGATTCCGTATCAAAGGAAGCTGTAAATTGCAAGAATGGTGTGGATTCATTAAATATTTGTAATATGTTATTACTACTAGTTAGATCACCTTTAAGCAGAATAAAAATGTCATCCAAAAACCGTGTGTAATATATTATTTTTTCTTTAAACACTTCATTACTGAAGACATATTCAGTCTCCCAATATGCCATCACTAAATTAGCTATACTCGCACCACACGGGGAACCCATAGCTACTCTGACTTTCTGTAGATAAAAATTGTTATCACCAAACATGAAAAAATTATTATTAAGAACAATTTCCATTAGTTCAGTAACAAGTGATATTTCGTCTGGTGGTGCCCTTTCGTTCCGTAATAGGGCACCCACCCATTCTATACCCAAATCTTGTGGAATACAAGTGTAGAGATCTTTAACAGCCACCGAAAAGCGCTTAAAATAAATTGAATTTGTTGTATGCAGGCTCACTTGATTTGTTCTGTGTCCGGTTTTACGTTTTTGAAGTTTGAACGCTTGTTTTGGTTTTATAGTTTGTCATGGCATCCGGCACAGCTGCAGATTCGAGTTTTGAACCTGGCGTTACACCGGAGGTGTTGAGAGGTAATGACAAGCAAGATCTTCCTGCTTCTTCACTTAATAATTAAAAGGGTTTAACTAATAACGCCTTGGATATTTTACTCACAAGACTTGACGCTATTTCGGAGAGACTTGACTGGCTGGATACACAACAAAAAGAAATGCGATCGTTTTTGCCAGTACCAGCCGTTTTACCTGCCTTTGATGCAACTAATTTGCACCCTTCTTCCTTAGTATGTGGTGGCGACCGAGGAAGTACTAATTTATTTCTACCATCAAGTAGAACTCAGCGTAGCCCATTAGTTTTGCAGGAGCAAAACAAGGTAACAGCATCTACCGATGTTTCATCTAATACAGCGATGAATGCCTCTAATAATACTGGGGTGAGTAAAGGAACTGTGAATGTTACGTTTATTAGAACACAACCCCTGCGTGTTGATTCTGATGCAGGGATTGTGCCTTTAAAACACATTAACGCAGTACATAACACTAGTTTGACTAATGTAGGCATGAGTACTGTCAACGCTATTGGGGAGAGTAGAGGAGCTGTAAGTGATACTTTAAATGGAACACCACCCTTACGTACTGACTCTTGTCCAGGGATTGTATCAGTTATGAATCCCGATGTCCCATCGGGGCTACACACTAACGGAAGAGTCAGCATGAATGGGCAACTGGAGATTAATAAATGGCTGGCTGAGGATTTTTCATTTTCACGCATTACATCTGTGAATTTTGGTGGCCAGCAACATAATGAGGGAAATGTGAGTCCTACAAATGACATTGTTATCAAACTTAAAACATTGGATGCTTATTTGATTAAAGTTAAGAAACTACAGCTTGAAATATCCTACTTTCGTGAATGTTTGAAGCAAAAAATTGTCCCTAAGGGTCTTAGACACCACCAGTATCCAACTGGGCTTATTGCAAATTCTGATTTTCACAGGGATTTGCTAGGGTTGTTTGACCGTCAAGGTTTTGAGTTGTTGGACCTGATGGTCAAGCATTACAATATTTGGGTGGATGAATTGTCCACCAAAGTGACTGAACTTGATAACAACATTAAATTAAATGAGCAGTTTCTCAGGTACAAATATGAGTATGCACGTATTTTTTCCAGTATTGACCAGTATTTAGGCAAGCTAAAAAACAACAAAGTGAAAAAACTTGAACGTGATACTGAAGCTTACTTGGAGGGGACTGCATACCCTTCGCCATCAGCGGCTCAAGTTTGGCGTGACCCTTTGTTAGGTGACGGTTTGGTAGCCGACAACAATGTGGTTTTTGATAATCAACAACAATGTGGGGCTTTTAGAGGACAAGTTAATGACACAAATGGTCAACATACAACTCAACGGTTTAATACTAACTTTGACAATCAACCTGAGTTGAGGAGAAGTGAAAGGTTGCAGCATCTTTATGCAAATAATAATAATATTAGTATGGACAACCAATATAATGAAAATTTTCAATCTGTCAATCACACGGGTGCGAAACCGAAACAAAGGAAGAATTATCAATCAAAAACTTTTCAGAGGAGGCAGAACAACCACAAACCGTAAATGTGAATACTTTGTGCCCACTTGTAGATAACCAACTTACTGACACCTCTTCAATTTCCCTTAGTAATGATGATTCTATTGTATGTACAACTGATGAGGGGAACATTGTTAAACAACCTACTATCATTACTAATGGTTCAGGTGACTTTAAAGTTTACAATTTTTCGTCTGTCAGTATCCCTTTGGACATTGTGGATTTTCTGTCAAAAGGTTATACTTATGTGCCATTGCAAAAGTTTGACTTGGTTAAATCTGTAATAGATCTTAAAGTGTTTACTAGGAAGTTAAACTTTTTGCTTATGATGGGTACAAGTATTAACCCTTCTGAGGGTGATCTGTTTTATATCTCTAGTACATTCAACCCCCCGTTACACCCATTAATACAAATTTTTGAACAGCTATGTGAGCTGGATTTTAGACAGATAATGAAAAATAATAATAAAAAACCTAGTGGTAATAGGGCTACTATTGCATTTGAAAAACAGTGTTTGGATTACATTAAATCTCAGAATATACGTATTTGTAAACCTGATAAAGGTGGGGGACTTGTTGTTTTTGACAATATTGATTATGAGGAAAGGATGTTTTCAGTATTGGACAATCCCGCTTATATTTTAAGCTCTAGATCTGAAGTTAATGGAGCATACAATAAGATCAAGAGTTATATTGAGGATTTGTACATTAAAGGGAGAACTGAGCAAAATATCTACAACTTCCTTTATACATCCTTTCCTAGATATCCTTGTATTTTTGGTATTCCCAAAATACATAAAAATGAGGCCAACCCTCCATTGAGACCATTGGTTGATGGGAGGGGTACTCCCACCTATGTATGTGCTAAGGTGGTCGATTCAATTCTGATAAAATATGTAACCAAACAAACCCAGATATGTAAAGATTCGTGGTCTTTCCTTAAAAACCTGAACAACTTGGAACTTAGGATGGACTACAATTTCTTTACGGTGGATGTTAAAGATCTCTACACTTGTATTCTACAAGATTTGGGTATAGAATGGGTGGGTGCCCTATTACGGAACGAAGGGGCACCACCAGACGAAATATCACTTGTTACTGAACTAATGGAAATTGTTCTTAATAATAATTTTTTCATGTTTGGTGATAACAATTTTTATCTACAGAAAGTCGGAGTAGATATGGGTTCCCCGTGTGGTGCGAGTATAGCTAATTTAGTGATGGCATATTGGGAGACTGAATATGTCTTCAGTAATGAAGTGTTTAAAGAAAAAATAATATATTACACGCGGTTTTTGGATGACATTTTTATTCTGCTTAAAGGTGATCTAACTAGTAGTAATAACATATTACAAATATTTAATGAATCCACACCATTCTTGCAATTTACAGCTTTCTTTGATACGGAATCCATAGCTTTTTTGGATGTATGGCTTGTGAAGAATAGGGAATTGGGTATAGTTACAGCTTCAGTTTATAGGAAAAGAACTTATTCCAATTCATTTTTGCACTTTACAAGTTGCCATCCACACTACCAAAAACGTTCCGTTGTCAAAGGACAGCTTGTCCGGGTGGCACGTATTGTGAGTGAGGATTGTGCCTTTGAGCAGGAATGTCAATTTTTAAAATCTTTATTTTTACACAGAGGTTACCCAGCAACTTTGCTGGATGATTTAATTGTTGAAGTCCAACTTAAAAGATCCAATGGTATATACCAACCCTTATTAAGTACTAATCAACTATCCACTGTTGATAATATGGTAGTAGATTGTGTTAACCCCACCATAATAGGGCATGATATTGAGACACAGAAGATCCCCAACTTAATAACCACATATAATATACATAGTCAACTATGTTATGAGACTATTAAAAAGAATTGGGAGCTTTGTGTAAAATTGGGGGGTAGCCCAAGTGTCACATATAGGAGAGGACATAACCTCAAAAATTACCTCGAACGCCAACAAAGGGTACTTCCTAAGATTACTGGGATGTTCAAATGTCAGGACTGTAATTATTGCAAATTTGTGGATAATTTATACTCCCTGATGATTAATGGCCACCATATAAAATTTAAAGCTAAATTTAATTGTAATAGTAGAATGGTTGTGTATGTGGCAAAATGTCAAAATTGTCCTGCATTTTATGTGGGTAAACTCCGTGAAAGGTTATATGAACACCAATATGCTATTAGCAGAATGAAATTGGATAATGCACTTGCCAAACATAATTTTAAACATAGCAACCATAGCTTTAAATTTGCAGTGATTGACCAAATTTATCCAACTAGAAGAGGGGGTCCAGCTTGTTTACAGTTGGAAGAACTAGAGTTAGAATGGCAAATAAGGCTTAATGCTTACAACTATCCGGGTCTGAATGAATCTTGTTCAATCAGTAGCATCCTGAAACTTAAGAGTTTGAAACGTTGATGTTGCCTTTATTAATAGTAGTAATATTTACATATTTTTATTTTTATTTTTAGTTTATATTTTTTCAACACCACTTCATTGTAAAGTTGTTTATGAATTTGTTAAAAGCTTACCTATATACATTATTATTTGTGTATGGCCAAGTTAATTAAATGCTGATTCTTTGTCCGTATGAGACATGCAGATATATTTATGTGTTTTTTAAAAAAAACCTTTTTAAAAACTATTATGTGTTTTAGTATATGTGTATGTATTAATACATGTCTTGTTTATACATTTAGATCAGTATAGATGATATATATATATATATATATATATATATATATATATATATATATATATATATATATATATACCAGCAGGATAAGTAGGTCATTGTGTATTATTTAGTCATTGTGACTTAATGGATTACATAAAATTTCAGTATAGGTGATTATATTATCACTATTATATGAAATATACAACATAGCAGTAGAAAAAGTAGTTCACTATCCATTATTTAGTTACTGTAACTTTAAGGAAAGGAAGGCGGGTTTTTTAAAATTTAATTGAATGAATTAATTGTTAGGTTTATTTAAACCTCATTTATATATGGTTTTACTGTTTCTGATGAAGTGCACTCATCGAGTGCACGAAAAGCACTTAAAATAAATTGAATTTGTTGTATGCAGGCTCACTTGATTTGTTCTGTGTCCGGTTTTACGTTTTTGAAGTTTGAACGCTTGTTTTGGTTTCATATATATATATATATATATATATATATATATATATATATTTTTTTTTTTTTTCTGCTGAGTGGGTCCTGGGGTGCAGTTTTCAATGAAAAAATAAAAAAAAATAAAAAACTACAGCAGTGAGTGTTCTTATGCAAGTATGGTTATTTGTTAGGGTGCTCATGTTTTACAGGCCCACCAGTGACTTTTCTTGAAGGAGTACACATCTGTCACATGCACATCTTGCTGCGTAGGAAGGAAGCTCTTCACAAACAACTGTGGTGGACTGTTTTGTCTATAACTAACTGGAAAACGTCAACCATTTTGTGTGAAAATAACAAAGCTTCCTGGAGCGTTATGGGTGGTGGGGTGAGTGCATCAGCATGCCAGCAGTTATGTTGGTGAGTTTGGATCGGTCAGTGTAAAAAAAAAAAAAAAAAAAAAGAAAAAGATCCAGCTTGGTTTCTTTTGGTGGTGGTTTGGGTTTGGCAGGTTCTATGGGAAAGAGGTGGCTGTCGCACCTGCTCGTTGATGGCATTGGAGGTTCGCAGGCTATTGGAGTATTCCATGAGTGGGGGCCATTGCTACGAGACAGTTCTGCCTTTCCGGTCTGCCTCATGGCTCCCGTTTCCTTGACTGTTTTCCCAGGATTTGCTCATACTGTGTTTGAAATGGGAATGCCAGTGAGTGCGTACAGAAGCAGCACCTGATTGTTTCAATGAAAACGTTTTGTCACTGTTTGAGTGGGATGAATGCTGTTAATATGAGGTGGTGCCGGTTGATATGCAATTGAAATGCCAAGTGATTGGCAACTGAAGCTTACCATGTTTGGCATTCCATGGTGTTAGATATTACATGGGTTCTAGAGTATTTAGGTTAGGTAAAATACACAAGTTGATTCTAATAATTATAATTAACAATTTGGTTCCTAGATTGTGATAAGGTGGCAGGTGGTCCTGCTTCCAAGATTTAGCTACACAGTGTTTCTGTGGTGAGGGAGATGCGGAGGTGGATTCATGCAGGAAAAGTCTATTCTGCTGTGCCAGCATGAGAGTACACAATGCCGCAGGGGAAGCAAAGTGCAGTCAACGGTTTCTGGTCGCTACAGAGATGAGGTGCCGTTGCTGATATCAGCCTTTGCTCACTGTTGCAAACACATCTGAAGTGTGGCTATGACAATCACGATCTAATTCTTTGACAATATGTATATATTTTGATTAGGAGGAGACAGGTGACTCTTGCTGTGTCCTGTGATCCATTGCAGTGCAGAAGAATGCTGTTACTGAACATCTCTACAAAACTACATGAGGCTTTTCACTTGTCTTTGAGCAAGGTACAGCAACAGTCATCACCATGCATGCGCGAGGCTCCTTTCAATCAGTTACGCTGATAAGGATGAGGTCGATTGTACAAACTGCAAAAAAAAAAAAATTAACTTGCATGTCAGTATCATCTTGTTCTGTGAGCTATCAATACACTTGGTGTTTTACTTACATTTTCCAGTACTGACACAGCAGTACAGCACATCTAAAGTGCTGGTGTTTTGGTGACAGATTAAAGAGTGTTCCTGTCTGCCGGCTCTCATTTATGTTGAGCTGTGTATAAGATTCAATGTTAGTGTACGGTAGAAAGTAAGGACACTATATTATACAACACTTAGGCTATGCTGTGGTGAAAACATGATTTTACAAGAAATAATATTGTTACATAAAATCTACTGATTTAAAAAGAACAACACAAGAAATTAGTAAATAAGATAGAAAGAGTCCCTTATTAAAATAAAGCAACCTCCCTCCTACAGGTATTATTGATAAATCTCTGCCTTTCCTGGCTAATGACAGTCATGTACGGAACAGATTTATTTGGTATACTTTAAGTTAATGAGTCAGTGTCAACACTTTTCTAACCATGTTTGTTGTATTTCACTTGTTAGGATCCCAGCACTGTTTTGAAACACAACCTTTTTCCTAGCACTAGGAGTCTAGAATAAAATGTTCTAATTTCTTTTTTCCTTTTGTCCATTACTTTTATATCAAGGTCAAAGTGAAAATAAAGACTATATTTTGTTTGCAAAAAAATTCTTAATAGAAAACTGATTATTGCACTCATAGAAAACAAACACAGATTCTGTGTTATTTGGTAGGTGACATTATTAAATATCAGTGCAATCCTGGGTTTGCCGCATTGCTCAGGGGGCTGTTTGTTGTTCCTTGTAAAAATGTGTAGGTGGCTAACAAATGGAGTGGATGCTCAGAGGGTACTCTTCATTGGCGGGTATTTCACATGACTGGAGGCTTCTTGGATGCTAACTGCAAATTTCCAAATGGTTAGAGGGCTGCGGATATTGGCTGTTGGCCATACAGCCATGTGGGGCGTCATACCTCTCATCTGTACAGAAATTTGACTTATATATTTGGTCCGTTGTCATAAAATTTTGGCTTTCTGACAAATTAGTGATAAATCATTAAAGGCTGAACCTGGAAAATACAGACACAAGGGAGGATAAAGACTGACACTAGGGCTGAAGTTAGTAAGTAATGGTATGACGTGGGGAATATAGATTAAATCGGAGTAGACAGTTAAGAAATATAATTAGTTAAATGTTAAATCTAGATAGCAGACAGAAACTGAGTTATATTATGAATATACATGCTGCTGCAACCTGTTCTAACAACCTTTTCAGTTTGAAAGAGGAATATTTAAAATACTACCTGATTGTATTTTATAAGCTGTTAGTCAGCTATTATTAGATTTGCTGCATTGTGTCCATTTTGTTCCATATTATGTTGGTTAGTGTGCCTCATTTGGAGATGGAAGGTTAAGAGCTAGGCAAATAGTTTTACAATATAAGTTAGCTTAGCTTATACAAGGTGCTAATTGATGTGGTCTGGAATCGCAAGGTTACCCGGGTTGTGGCTATTGATAGGTCCTTCGTGTGTGGGGTTTAGTTTTAACATACTTGACTGGTAGGTAAACCTTTCTTGGGTATTTGATAGGGTCATTGGAAGTATAGCTTCAGTTACGGCTGCTTTTCATAGATGTGAGTGGCGGTGGTACATTCCTTCCTGGGTTGGAAGGATAGGTTGTCCTTGAAGACATCTTGGAATGTCTGTTAATGTATTTTGGATGATTTACATGTCTTTTCTTTCTTGCAGATGGGGTCTTGGAACGCTGTCCCTGTAAGTTAGAATAGGTGGGTATAAGGTGGGGCCTTCTCTTTACATATTAGAGGGTTTACTTTTGCCTTTTTCTTTGTAAATGGTGGTGTGCCGAGTACCAGTTGGGGCAATACACAGTGAATTCACCAATGATGGAAGCAGTAGTGAGCGAGGAGGTTACACATGGGGAGCACAAGTGGGCATCTGTTCCTGACGGAAATTGCTGAAGTGCAGAAGGCATCATGTAGTGACTTGACAAGAGGATTTGAAAGGTGATGTTTTGATGGGATGGATGTTCTTGCCACTTGAATGGGGCTCAAGGTGGGTCTGAGTATTATCTTAGTAAGGAATGTTAGACCTTTGCGTTTAATTAATGGGAGCTGATTATTGGGCTAGGATTTGGGGCAAGTAAGAGAAAGGTAGGTAGGGGTGCTGAAGAGTGTGGGGATCCCATGGGATGAGTAGAGTCACAGCATTCATAGGAGCATGGGAACTTATTAGGCTGCAGCCTTATGGCTCTTGCAAGACAGTGAAGTTCAATCCTTGCTTTCTTGAACCTTAGATGGTTGCATTCACTCATCCAGTTTGAACTTTAGGTGAGGGAAGGGACAAGGAGGTGTTTGACAAGATGCTGGCATTTGTTCCTAATGGATGGTAGCTTTGGGAGTGACACATTTGTCCCTTGAGTAAGTAGTGTTAATGTTGCATACCAGGTTAAGGTTTTACGGAATAGCACAAGGATCATTTCACTTGGGGTTTGGGTGAATTTTGTAGATAGGGTTTAGGAAGCATGATAGGTAGGTGGCTGTATTGGGGTGGTTTTAGAAACTGGGTGCATGGTTACAGGGGAGTTAGAAGGTTTAAAGGAAGCTTGGTTGCAGGATAAGGCAGCTGTAGGACAAGGGGTGCTGGTTTTCTGCCAGCTAAGGTAGGACATTAAAGCTGGGAGTTAGACTGTTCCCTATAGTAATGGAGTTGTTGCACATATAGGATATGCTACTGTTAACAGGGTCTTGGGTGTGAGACATGCTATTAGTTGTTTCACTGGGTGCTGTCTTGAGTTTAAGGGGTTATAGTTTGTGGTTTTGTTGTGGTTATAGGCTGTCAATACATTCAGTTTGAGCCATGATTTCAGCTTTGAAGGCAGCAGGCTAAAAGGGTATATGTTCTCTTGGTGTGGTTGTTCTGGTGTTACAACAGGGTCACTGTAATCCTACTTTATTAAGTTTCATTATGGTGTGTTTCAGTGATGGCATGGCAAAGGGGTTTATGATGGGATTCAAAGGTGCTTTATAGATGATGGGTACACCAAATGATGATTGGCTTGACCCTTCCCTTTATGGGAAGTGGATTGAATAATTTTCGGTAGAAGGGAGGGGGAACAGCCTGGTCAGGCTGGTTGGCAGAGAAGAGGGATAGGCTTGTCCTCTTCTCTTCCCCCTCTGATGTCTGGATGTTGATTTCAAGGATCTGGGGAAAGGAAATGAGTAGTTGGAGGAAGCTTGCTCAATAGATAACCAAGCTGAGGTAAGGATGGTGCTTATTTGGTGGAAGGTAATTCAATGGATGGTGTATGAAGTGAGTTGGGACGCTGCATTATAAGTAAAGTAAGCGAGCAGAGGTATGGACCCTGCTTGTTGGGCAGGGTGAGTTGGTACGCTGCCCTGATTAACATTACAATGAATGGTGTATGATGGGACGCTGCTTCATAAGTAAAGTAAGTGAGTAGAGGTATGGACGCTGCTTACTGGGGCAGGGTGAGTAAGTATGCTGCCCTGATTAACATTACAATAATGTTATGCTGTATTTAGAATCAATTATATCATGCATAGCTGTAATTAATAAATTTGGTGATCAAAGCTATGTTATGGAAATTTAATAAAGGTCATCAAATGTCATTTGGTGTGATGTGTGTTATTGAAGGGGACTGGGACAAATGAAGTTTGGCAACAAACTAAGTTGTCCCGGGATATCTTCATGGGGGTGGTTAGGTTAATATTAGGGGGAGTTAAGTAGGTTGGGGAGGTGAAGGGGTTAAGTGGAGGCAGGGATGGTTGGGAGGAAATGAGATAATGATGGGGAGGGGCTTAAAAGGTTAAGTCTAGTGTAGTTGGGTTAAGCAATTACATTTTGCCATGAACTTGCTACACACCAACCCTCCCTCGCTTTGTTGGTGGGGAATAGGGACATTTATCAGTGGGGGTCGGCAGAGTAAAGGGATAGGCTTGCCCTCTTCTGTTCCCCCACTGATGTCTGGATGTTCATTTCAAGGATCTGGGGAAAGGAAATGAGTATTTGGAGGAAGCTTGCTCAATAGATAAGCAAGCTGAGGTAAGGATGCTGCTTATTTGGTTGAACGTAATTCAGTGGATGGTGTATGAAGTGAGTTGGGATGCTGCTTCATAAGTAAAGTAAGCGAGCAGAGGTATGGACCCTGCTTGTTGGGCGGGGTGAGTTGGTACGCTGCCCTGATTAACATTATAATGAATGGTGTATGATGGGACGCTACTTCATAAGTAAAGTAAGTGAGTAGAAGTATGGATGCTGATTAACACTGAAGTGAGATGGGACGCTGCTTCATAAGTAAAGTGAGTGAGTAGAGGTATGGACGCTGCTTACTGGGGCAGGGTGAGTAAGTACGCTGCCCTGATTAACATTACAAGGATGCTATGCTGTTTTTAGAATCAATTATATCATGAATTTTTGTAATTAATAAATCTGATGATCAAAGCTATGTTATGGAAATTTAATAAAGGTTGTCAAATGTCATTTGGTGTGATGTGTGTTATTGAAGGGGACCGGGACAACAATAGTTTTTTTTTGGAGTTTCTGGACAGGGAGAAATGGAGCCATTATAATGGAAGAACTCACTTAAGCAAGGAAAAAGAAACTGGTCTCTATAACCAGAGACACCTGAGATTCATGTAATGACAGTCAGCTTGCCATATGCATTGTTTTAAGGCCAGTGTAAACCCAGTATGGCAGAAATCATAGAAGTGAGAGCACAGTATACTTTGGAGCATTTTGTTGGAAAAAGAGACACCAGAGGAGTCATTTCGAAAGTGGGAATTCATTTCAGGTCATTGATTGCCATTAGATGTTCTAGTAAGGGAGGCTTGGAATTATTTAAGAAAAGACTGCTGATAATTTTGTTGAATTGAGAAAACTCTGGTGACAAGAAAGTTTGTATTGTTTTTCATTTGCAAATTGCTAACAATTATTTTTTCCATACAGAACCTTTTGTTGAGAAACTGTGTCACAGCAAGGTGTACTTTAAACTCTGCAAAGTATAGTTTGCACCTGAACTGGATATTCCTGCTAATGTGGTTGATGGTCTGAAATGTATTCTGTTTCACAAGGAAGTTGCTCATCTTGTGTTAAGTGTTGCTACTTTCTGGTTTCATTCTTTGCATATTAAGTCTGTTTTAGATTCTACTAAATGTATGCATTTTTGTGAAAGACCTGATGTGTCTGCTGGAGAACTTAATCATTTATACATAAAAGTAAAAAATTCACCATCCATATAGTCTGTTGACCAGATGTATTCATGTCTACTTGCAAGCACTTTACACATAAAGGTGGCTTCTTATGGGTTATTGTGTGTGTGTGTGTGTGTGTGTGTGTGTGTGTGTGTGTGTGTGTGTGTGTGTGTGTGTGTGTGTGTGTGTGTGTGTGTGTGAGAGACATGCCATGTGTCTGCAAATGTATGTGGTTGTGAGTGTATGTACGTGAGTGCATGTGCATGTTTGTATGTATAAGTTTCTACATGTGTTAACTCTGTAGAACATTTTGTATTTTGTTGAGAATATAATTTCTAAAGCATTCCTTGAATCTTGATGACAAGATTGGAGTGTGATCTTGTCACACATCAGATTTTCAAGTGTAGATTGTGACACGTATGTGAAATAAAATGTTAAACTTGTAATGTTTTATAAGTGAGCAGTCTACTTTGCCATGCTATTTATGACTGTAGAAAGATTTCATAAAAGCACTCACCATTTGCTTCATTCATTGTTTCTACCTCTCTGCACATCTTCAAAATAAACTTCAAGCACTCCTTCCAAATAGACAGGGAAATTGAAATTAATCTTATTACCCTGAGTAGCAGACTGCAGCTCACTGGAGATTTAAGAAGAGAAAGGGACTAATTCATTTTTTTCAGTATGGCATGCTTTTGACATTTAAGTACAGTGTTGGTTTATTAAGCTGAAAATGGAATGCATTTCCCCCGGGCATTCCAAAAATAATGAATGGCTCTGGAGAGGAAAAGCACATGGATAATCCAATTCAGTTTCAGTAATCACATACCATTCCCTCTCTTCCCCTTATATTTTAAAATACTGAGTGCAAATAAGCACGTCTAAACTGGATTATGTCTGATTATGAGTCCAATTAGAAGAAAAAGGGTGAAAGCAGTTAAATGTTGCTACAGGGAAGTCAATGAAGGGCTTCTACCCCACTGGACTGAAAATTAGACTACTGAAGCATCGTATTATACAATTAGTGTAGCATTTTGCAGACCTCATGAAATTATTTAAAAGTACATGTAGCAGCTGTTGTTTAATTGAGAGGAATAAGCTCTGATGCAGATAGTTACAATGTGGATTATAGAGAGACAATACAGAAAAGATACAGCCTGTTTTTTTTTTTTTTTTTTTTTGAAATGAATAAATATAATTTTGCGTTGGGACAGTACTGAATACCCTTTGCCATTGGTTTGACTTTATATGGTTGTGAAAGCATTTCACATTCATGAAATATAATGTTTTAATCCGTAGTCCTTTATTTCCATTTACTCTGTAATTTTCAGAATTAAAACAATGACTAATTCAGCATTTTTCTGAAATGATATTATGTTACTTGATTCTTCCAGGTTCCTAAGTCTAACATAAATTAGGCATGCAATCCCAAGGATGTTAGTGAAATGTTAAAAGCACAGCAGTCACAGTTTCTGGCTGTTTGCTCTGATGTCTTCACACTCAAGGTGACTGTCGAAGCAAAAGAAAAAACTTGTGATTTTTATACACTTGCTGGGATGGTATCTCACAGTAAACATCAGCCTGGGTGTTGCACCATGGAGATATCATGCTGTGCAGCAAATAAAAGTGGTAATAGTATTTTGAATGTGTAATTCCAAAATGAGTAAGAGTGTTGTTCTGATAGGCCGTGATAGAGGTTGTTTTACATAGAACCTTCTCACTTACAGATCGTCTACTACAAATTGAGTGGGAGTAGCCAGACAATACAGATGGAGTACACAAGCACACTAAAAGAGCATAACAGAACCATTCCTTCTGAAAAATGAGTCAAAGAGGCCAGCTATGAAATAACTAAATCAACTAGGGAATACTAGGCATTTCATTAATATGATGCTGCCCTGAGACAACATACACAATGAGATGGGATCAATTGTGATTTGTAACTATCTTAGTAATATAACAGTCCATAAACAAGCATAATACAAATGCTGGTATTGAACCTGTGGTGTCAAGTATTGATCTTTTTTTTTTCCACGTATACAATTCTGTTGACATACTCTTTTTTTAGAATCAATTTCAGTTGCTTAGAACAGCAAAAAAAAAACTCTGTAAATGTAGTATATTACACTCTAAATCTATAGGTTAATCTGTTTTTTTTTTTTATAATGGCCACAATAACTGGTTGTGGTGCTTAACTTCATCTCCGTATGATTCATTATCTTGCTTTTGCAAATTCGTTTCTGTACCTTGTGATATTCCCACACTCATTATCCAGGCATAGTTTTGGCAGCATTACCTAAACTTATGTATATAGAACTACTGTTAGGAAAGCAGAAAAAACTACAGAAATGTAATAAATAAAGCACTCAATGTGATTCATGTATGCTGAAGAACCTACAGACCACATTGATTTTCATTGTTGCAATGAAAAAATACAGGGCTGTCCTTAGTATACAAAGCATGCTTTTGTGAATGCAGTATTAGCATTCATTTGTGATCTACTGAGCTGAGCTATAAGACAACAAATTTATCTTGAAATCTTCTTCCACATGTCCCTTGAAAAACAGTCATACAACATTGTTTTGTATATCAAAGAGTGCTAGTAATCATTAAAAGTCCTGCTTATGCCTTTTCAATTTTGTATCTCAGACTAATCTGAAATATTCTGCTAAGCCATTTGTTAATAAATTATATCTGCATTTCTTAGACAATGCCAGTCTACTCAGGCTACCAACCTAGTAACCATACTGTAATATTCTTGTCCGCTGGTCAGGCATGCTTATGCTACTACCTTAATGAACATATTTTCCTTTACTGTGCTGTATTGTCCGTGCCTGCTGTTCAACAGATACAATACTACATTGCATTCTGCTTTACTGTATTGACTTGTACTATATTGTGTAGTATCATACAATTCTGTAGTGTAATATATTGTGCTAGGTAGTACTATTTTGGCACTATTTTATAACTTTGTCACTGTATATATCCTTATTTATCGTGCATATATGATATTGTGCTGTGTTGCACTTCTATTTTTTTGCACAGTTTCAGAATTTCTTTTTATATCCTCTCCCTACTAGATTGATCAGGGTTTCAAATTCTGAAGTATCACATAGCCTACACAACCTATTTCTAGATCACTGTTGGTCCTCAGTTTGTCTCTGCCCCATCTGTTGAAAGCTTCCTAGCATTAGGAACCATGAGGCAGGGACAAACTGCTACATACTTACAAAAACATTTGCTATTACCACAGAAGGTGATCGGATTTGAGAGATCCAAGTACTTATTACAAGTGACAAATGGAGGCAAACACCTCATACAAACTGGTTATCTATAACCATGATAACAACACACCTATACAGTGCAAGACAGAGACAAAACCTTTCCTGATGTGCTCAAAAAAATCATTCCTAATACTACAGTGCCATCATAGGCACTATATTAAAGATGACTGCACTACAGTAAGACCTCAGGAACATGCTGACTTTCATTTCATATCTCATAGAGCAACTTCATCCATCACCACAAGAGATAAATTCCCCATAATGATTAAAGGACAATGCAGTGGTGCAGCAATTTGCATTGTCACCTCACAGCAAGAGGTTCTCTGGTTCAATTCTCGGCTGGGGTGCTTTCTGTGTGGAGACTGCATGTCCTCCCTGCATTCATATAGGTTTCCTCCTGATGCTCCGGTTTCCTCCCTCTTTACAAAGACATGCGTCTGGAACATTTCTCCCCAGGTCTCTGTTGAAAATTGGTTCATTCCAAGTCAGACTTTTCCAATAAACAAATATTAAATAAATAAAGTCTTCACCTCCTAGATACAAGGTTTAGGGTTTCATTCTGACCTTGGGTTATTGGCTAGGCTTAAAATGGCCCTTCAGGGCAATTAGCCTAGTATTCACTTATGAACCTTTGAACCACAGACAGTAGTCACCATAATTGCCTTCATCAAGCCCTACAGGCTGCCGTGACGATATACATATGTGACTCCATAGTTTGGCACACAGACATACCACTCAGATAAATTTAAAGATAGGTTAATCTCGCATATCAATAAGGATGTCAAGTTTCTTCTCTCTAAGCCATGACTTTGATATGGTCATTGTTCATGGGGCTCTGAATTACTTGTGATGCACCCCTTTGTGCTATTTGCAGAGGGAAAGGATGCATCTGTCTGAATATATCTCTAAGTATGGAATTAAACTACTTCTCAACAGTATCCTAACATCACTGAGATTGAAGTCATAGTATAAGCAAAACATAATTGAATTTACTAATCAGCTTATGTATTGTTGTTATTCTGAGATGCCTCAATGTGTATCAACCAGAAGGAGAGTGAAGATCTGCCATCTCTTTTGCCAAGGAAGCCCTGCACCTATTTCCTAAGGAGTATTGCATAATGGCTAAGGCATTGTATACCCTTTATTACCTTTACAGGTTCATATGTTTATAGGTAAGTACTAGACTAGGTGCCCTTGAGGGCCATTTTAAGCCTAACCAGTTTCCCTTTTTGTGCTGAGCTTAACCTATCCCATTTGGTTAGAGATTGGCCTTGACCATTTCATGGTCAATAATTATATATATTGTCCTTAATGAGAATAACTAGGATCATACCATAGAATATTTCAGGGGGCACATGCATGAGATAAAGCATGTAGGAGCTGCCTCCATCCATTACAAGTACAGGGGGAAGTCCTGGGGTAAATTTTACATTTCCTATCCATAGATCCAAGTTCTGTTTGAATATAGGCAGGGATGAACTTTGTTTAATCTGCACTGGATGTCTGTTCCACAGCTGCAGTATCCTCTGTGAGATGAACTTTCCCTCCAAGCTGTTCTGTTAATGTTGCAGAAGAAGTTTATATCCCTATGCCCAGTATTACTGATGACATTTGATGTGCTGATATGCAATAAATCCACCAGCACTGGGTCAGAGGATGCCGTGTATGACAGACATCTTTTTGGCAATGTCATTTTACTCAGGCTAACAACTCTGAAATCTGAAAACCCTAATCTGACAAATGTTGATGCAGTGCTTCTGAATGCTAGACATGTAACTATGAAAATGACACCTCTTAAGGCCTTCATAACTGTGGAAAATGTGAATTTTCTGAATTCATTTTGACCTGTCTCTAGAGCAGTAATAGAACTGCCTAATTACTTGGCTTTTCTGTCTATAACCCATTTAGGCCCAGAAATGTAGACATCATTAATGCTGGTGGTAAGAGTGTTGTCTATATTAAAAACATAATCACCTCTATATTAACCAACCAGAACAATAACCTCACACCTTGTCATGGATCATGAGTGAACTTGATCCATCACACCTGTCTATCACAAACATATCTTAATAAACTACAGACTCTCTCTGTTGACCCATGCAACATCTTTCTATGGGGCTATAACTACCTTGCCATAAACTTAAATGCCTGCAATGTTACAAATAAATATGCTCATTGCTTGCTTGGCTTTATCAGTGCAAACTCCCTCAGTCAAGTACTACTCTCCTACTAGTGGTACCAATAGAGATCATTCAGCTTGTCCTCACTAACACAGGCCTGATCATCTTACTCTCATTGGTCAAATCAGACCACTGTGCTGTTAAATTCAAATGCAATCCCAGCACAGGCCGCAACCATAAATACAAACTTTAAAGACAGCTCCAAAGCCAATTTCCTTTTGCTAGATGATGTCTTGAGACAGTTCAAATGTTCCTGACCTCTTAATAATCCTTTAGTGAATACCATCTTGTTCATGTCTATATTTCTCACAACGCAAAGGCAGGCTTGGAAACCAATCCATCTGATGGAACTAAACTAAAAAAAACTCTAGAATAAAAGGAAAATATTCGTAGCCGTAAAGAATAAAACAGAATTATAGGATGTTATAATCAACCTCAAAATGGTAAACTAATGGAAATACAAGGATAAATTCTACAGTGCTAATAGTGTTAATTATGAGCTAAAATGAATATGCCAGTAAAGGATAATTGCAAAACATTGTTTAATTACTTAAAAAAAAAAACTTACAAAATAATACTATAATTTACACCAAACCTGTCTCTAATGGCACCACCAACTCGATCCCTGAGGATAATGTTAATATTCATGTAGATAAATTCAATTCTGACTTCTCCCTTCTGTTATCTTCAAACTTCTCAATGCAAAGTGTTTTCTTCCAGAACCCCCAGGGTAATCACCTCGGAGGACATATCAAAGTAAAGAAAGAATCAGAGAACCTAGAGCATATTCTGGACCAGGACAAAATCACTAGTTTTATGAGTCCAGAAACCATTCCAGGATTTTTCTTCATCATTATGAAACACTGTGTGTCCATCTAGTACCTTAAGTATCTTCAGCTAAAGCCTGTCCATAGGAAGCATGCCAGAAACCTGGAGAATAGCTGTAGAGGCTTCCTACTACAGGAGAGGTCTCAACATGGACCATGGCAGTTATGGCCTTATTAACCTTACTATTCGTTTGCACGCTGATGGAACACATCATCATGAACTTCATAGATATGGTCTTAGAGAGTCTAAAATTCATGCCCCCAAACCAATTTTTGTTTGAAAAATAAATTGCATACCTACTAAACTTTGAAAGAGTCAGGGAAGCAGTAATTGAGGGTATCACTGTTTACATGGCTTACTTAAAATTAAGCTAAGAATTCTGTACTATACCACTCTCTGACATAATCAACAAATGAGTTAAATGCAGAATATATCCCTGAGTAATGCATCTGGCTCACTGATAGACACCACTCTATTAGAGATGGTTCACTATCCTCCAAGAGACTTGTAACCATATGTGCACCTCAGGGGTCTCTTTTGGGAAAACTCTTTCACAGCTACTTCTCTGACATCAAGTCCAACATTTTAGGCCTTAGGCTGACAAATTATGTGGATGACTACCAGCTTGGACCCATCATCAGCTCCCCTGAAGACACTCAAATCCTCTAAGGGGGCGTAATGTGGATACATTCATGGGGTTAAGATCATGGTTTAAAGCTGAGCATCAAAAAATGCAGAATCATTCTGAGGAACAGAAATTGTTGCATCCCTAACAGATAAATAATACCGCCTTAAAATAGTTAACGATCATTAATTTATCCCAAGCCTAACCCCCTCCATATCTCATGGACTGAGGAATTAAATAGTTAGGTGTAACACTGGGACTGAAGTGGTTAGTCTTCCAAAAGCTTAACTGGTCTCTTGCCTATTAGCATCTTTAGTATTGAAAGATTGGTGGCTGATTTAAACTGTGATTTAATAAGCATAGGCATCTAAACGGGTCTGAATAGCAGAGCCTTAGCTGGCTGCTTTGCCACTGCTCCAAAATGAATGAAAAAAAAAATTGTTTCATCAACCATTAAAAAAAAAATCTTATTTTAGTAATTGTAGTTGATGTTTAACTACAAATGTATCAAGAAACTTGCCACATTCCTTTTCAATCCCAAACATGGAGTGCTTAAACCATAATGTTTCATGCACTTTAGCCCTACCTACAAATGTGATGCAGATATTTGAATGGCAGTACTTCAATACCAGTGATTGACATCTACCAGTACACCCCCTGACAACTTGAACCCAGTGCAGCTCCACCCTTCACACCCCTCCCCCACACACCTCCTCCAGCTGCACTACTGCTGAATGATGGGCTCACCTTAAAACCAGAATTATTGGAAAATAAACTTAAGATGTTGTTGCAAAGGTTTGTGATGTTACATGACATTGTTGCATGTGTAGGTATAGTCAAATAATGCCAATTTTCTCTAACAGCTTAGCAAAATAGTCCTAAGCAATGACTACTAAATGATACTGTTTTGATTTTAAAATGAGACGCCAGCAAATAATTTTATTTTTTTGAAGTAAGGTATGACTAGATATATTTATGTATTTTGTTGGAACGTTGGTTACCTTGAGAGGTTAGCTAATGTTTCCAACCACAGTCTGAGGTAGAGATGCAGGCTTGCATTGTATAATGTAGACCATTCCAGAATTGCTACATAAACTAAATAGTACAGTGCTGTAAGACATTCAGCCATGATAATATACTACAAATTCTGATGCTAACTAAAAGGTAGTGCATTTCTATACTTTCTGTATACTAGCGTAGAACTTGAAATTGTCATGTTTGTAGCTGCATTGAAAAAAGCACATCAAATAATGTAATGCTAGAGAAGGAAAAAACATTATACAGTGATGAAACACTTCTGTCCGGGATACACAGTCAGTAAGATACCAAATGAGTGGCCATATATCATTAGGTAAAGATGCCATTAATCCAGATTAAGAGCTAGGATTGATATGAAGTAAGTCCAGGAAGTTATTGTCTTATCAATAAACAATTAACAGTGCAATCAGGAAATTGCTTGTGAAAGATAATATGTAAATGTGGAATTACAAGAGCAGAAATAATATGATTCTCTTACAGAGATTATGTTTTCATCTGTCTGAAGACACCATACAGAGTGTGTGTGCATGCATGTGTGTGTGTGTGTGTGTGTGTGTGTGTGTGTATATATATATATGTGTGTGTGTGTGTATATATATATATATATATATATATATATATATATATATATATATATATATATATATATATATATATATATATATATATATATATGCACAGAGAGATGTTAAGTTTCTTTTGGTGGTGGAGATGTGGCACACTACTGTTTATGTATCCACAATCAAGCCCTAGGTACAAGATACTTGCTAGATTAAGTACTGTTTTATGTAGGGTCTGTAGATCTCAGTAGACCTCTACAAGTTTATTATTATAAAATAACAGAGTATGGGATTCACTAAAAGTGGTATGAGGATATTCTGTACTATGAATAAGGTGTGGGTCTGACATGTTCAGCTAGTACTCTGCACTAAGACGTGTCAAACATATGTGTAATGAGATGGGGGTTCTTACACTGCAGATATTCCAAAGATAATAACAGTTGGACTGTGAGCTGCTAAAATAGTTTAAGCCATATTTTTACATCCTGGGCCCATCCACACCCTACTCATCAAGCTCACCTCTGAACATACCCATTGGACCCATCAGTTCCTCCCAAAGGTGAGACATTTATTTTCCATGAGGAGAGATTCAGGTAGCAAGAGTGGTACAGTCAACCACTGTCAGGGTGAGGGTATTTTATTTGTGCCCTTAATCCCTCTGGTGGCATGTGTGCTCCACTATAGCTACTACTTGACGATACATGCATACCAAGCCCCATAACTGAGAAACATACTACCTGCAGTGTGTGTAAGTATTTCCGTACAAGTAGTGCACACAGTGTGTGTAAGCTAGGCTTCTTGCTGCAGGTGATATACCTGCACTCCTGCAAGCATCAGCAATGTTACAAGTTGAACAGCAATCCCCCAGGAAAGGAGTGGATGCTCACTCAAACCTTCTTCTCTACCCTTTGCTCCCACTGCTTGCACAACTAACCATCCAGGATCACGGTGGGATGGTAATTAGTTCAATATCTGTCTGTGCCATGGTGCTAAGGAACCATTTTGATCCTAGACATTTCTACAGAATAAAATGTGCTTATTTAAAAGAGAAAATCCCCAAGTTTTAAGCTTAAGGTGTCCATTCTGCTTAAAGTTCTTCATACAATGACACATCTGGTTTATTAGAGGTTCTTTGAAGATTATGCATGGGGAGGTAAGTTTCCTAGGATCAAAAGTGGAAAAATGTTCATTTCATACTCAGAAGGTTGGTTTGGTCTTCCTAGTGTGTGCTCTTATGTGGTGGTATCCATAGGGTAATTCTACTGTATGGCTTTTAGAGGTACAATACCTATCTGAACCTCTTCAGAATTCTTAGTTAAGTACTTATCTTACCCTGTTCATCTGGGTACCCCCTTTCCCAGTGTCTGGGACACTGGGGAATAGAGAGGTAGCTAGAAGAATCTATGCAGGACAAACACAGAATGCATATTTTCAACAAAATTGCTACATCCCTTTGGGGTAACTCTTTGCTGTGTCAGGGCACCCAAACTTTTTGGTGGCCCAGTTGGATGCAAACAAGTATATTTTATATGTGTGATGTGTAGGACTTTGTAACAAACTCAATAATTGTATATGGAATCTGTTGATACACATTCCTCAGGCCAGCGTAGTTCTGGTGGCAATACTTTCATATAAGGGATATGTGAAAACCCTATATTTCATTAATTAAAATTACAGCCATGTCTCTGGAAAAGACCCATGTTTGGTTGATAGCATTGCATATAAGGCCCATTACCCAATTGAAGAAAAAGGCTTCAAATTTAGGAGGGTTATTTCCTACAATGGATGTGCTGGATGAGGCAAGAAAGAAGTGGGAGATATGGTTAAGGAAAAATCTCCTTCAGAGGGTATGATTAGGAATCATTGAGTATAATTTGTAAATATCAGACTGAGCTATGTCAGTGTATGATGGGCAAACTACTGTATATGTGACAAATTTCCCTGCTGGATATTATGCGGAGTGGTAGAGCTATAGGTAACAACTGTTGGTGATACCAGGCAGAAGATGCCAACTATTTCCAATTGATATGGGAATGCCAGAAAATGAGACATCTGAGGACCAAGGATTTAAACTCCGTAAGCTCCATGGCTGAGCATACTCTACCACAAGATACTGATGTCAGATTTTAGTTACTTAGTATTGGGATTGGGGCATTAAATGGCTCATTAACAGACAGTGAATGGATTAGGAATGTTTTTGAAACTTCGATAGTGGTTACCATTCAGTACTGGAAAGAAATTACAAAGGACTGGTGAACAATGATGCTAAATATTGTCATATGTTGAAGTTATGGAGGTATGTAAACCTGATACAGAACATCGGAATCAATATTTAAGTGCCTTTCTATATGTTTTTTTTTAAATAATTTGTGAATGTATTGTCTTTATCTTTTCTTTTTTTCCCCTGTATACTCTGTTAATAAGCATATTCTTTAATTAAAAAAAAATAACATAAACATCTGAGCAATATGTAGTGCTAATGCTAGAGTCACTGAGAAACAATGTAGCTAAGAAGCAAAGGACGGAAATGCAGTAATTGTTAGAGAGACATGATTTCTGTAGTGATATGACAGAAGAAAAGCATACCTTTGTCTGCTTTTACAGCCAAGAAAATGTATTGTAACATAATGTTAACCCTGTTAGAAAACATGCAACAGAAGCGTGAAAATACTCAGCAGGGAAATGAGTTGCTCTGATCAAGGAGAGCAACTGTGTGTGAAACAACATTATGTTTCAAACATGCATGTCAATTGTGGTCAAGCTAAAATGATGCTCCTAACAGAAAGCTACTGAATAGTTTGAAAGGACAAAACCCATTCAAGAAAGTGAAATATAAGTAAACAAACAAATAGAAATAGTAATAAAAAATGAAAAATATTCAGTACACTCATATACACGCCCATAAGCACAATCCTTTTAGTTTGACTGCTTTGTTTTATTTTTTTAAGCTATTGCTTATCCTAGAGCTCCCTCACAATAATGGTTCTATATTTTGAATTACCCATGAACACTATTTGCTTGCCTAACTAAACCTGTTTGCGTGTTCAGTGTAAAGCTTCATCTAACCAGATTGATTTGTTCTCCCTTCTTTTCCTCAAGAACCACTTGTTGTTCTTTAATAAAACAGTCAGTTTTGAATATTCAAGACCATATAAGTTTCTATTCACCTTTAACCAGTAAATCTGAAAATGCAAAGTATGGCATTATGTGATCTTTATATCTTCTAAGAATTAACTAATCCTGAAAGCCCTTAACTGCAACACGACTGTTAGAACAACATTGGTAGAGAGCTCTCTATAAAGCAGAAACCAGTTATCTACCCTGTAGTAATGTCTAATCCACCAATCAGCTTGCAGCCTAACCCTGTATTTCAACAACTTGTTAACTACCCCATTCATTAGTGACATCTGGTAAACTCTTATCTGAGAAGACCAAAGCATCTCATTTTAGCACCCTAAATATACTAAGTACCTCAATATCACCTTTAGCAATGGGTTTATATATACCATTAAAAGCTTTTCTTGTGCTGTGAGCATAAGATTCCATCATTAACCAACCTGTATTCATTTTTCAGTCTGACATATTTTAGTGTAATCATTGGCTGGTAATGGTTTACCTTTGGAGACAAGAACCAAAGCCTGCACCACTGGTATCTAATAGACTTTCAGTGCATTTTCCCCTGGATAATATCAAGCAGAACAGGTCAGGCCACATTAATTCACAAGCTTGGCAAAACCATGTTCCTTAGGATGTCTAGGATTCTTCTTGAATTGGATATATTCCTAATCTATGCATATGCTATGGCATAATTGTTAGACCTAAAAACTATCTTTGTATTACCTACAACAGTACTGCCCAAACAATCATGAGCCCTAAAAGAGTAATGTCTTTTAACACCTCTGTTCCCACCCACTGACCTTGCCAAGGGCAGACAAACCATGGACTTCTTAACTATACCCCATACCAACTTAATCAGAAACATCTTTCTCTCTCTTTCCCTTGCTTTGTGTATCTGTGTGTGTGTGTGTGTGTGTGTGTGTGTGTGTGTGTGTGTGTGTGTGTGTGTGTGTGTGTGTATATATATATATATATATATATATATATATATATATATATATATATATATACACACACACACACATACACATGCATATAGCTGTGTGTGTGGGTGAGTATACATAGCTATATAGATATAGGTATAGGCATAGATGTAGACATAGACATATTGATATATTTATGATATATATGTATAAGTGGCTGCAATGAGTAAAATAACTAAATAATTAAACAGGCAAATGGAATAAACTAAGCTTCTGTCAACACATTTACAGCATTTTAAGTTTTCAAATGTATTCCAGCAGAACTTAAAACTAAAGTCACTGAAACACATCAAGGAGAGTATGCAACATGCTGTCCTTTTAAGGCATAACAGAGATGTGTCCCTCATATTTTGGACTGAGATTTCTTTTTTTCTAAACTGATTTCTAGCATTTGTAAACAGTGTAACAAATGATTTTTGAATTATTTCCAAAGGGTATAGAATATTCCATATGAACTGCAAGTCTGAGAATGGACTTTTTCTTAAAATGACCTCACCAGTTAATTTACCATTTGCTATAATGCCATGCTGACAGAACCCCCACTTCAGATGCTATACATTCTGAACTCCTAGACATAATGTAATTGACTTCAAAGTTATAGCATGTCAGCTGATAAAGAGGAAATCCAGCCTCATGCAATGACTGCTTTGTAAAAATCATGATATAATAAAATAGCAAAAAATTGATCTCATATTGTTTTCAATTGATTAACCTACTGACAAATATGCGACCCATATTGGTTTTAGGTAATAATCTGGTCTAACCATAATTTAGTAATTAATTGTATGGTCAACTCTCCTTTTCATGAGATGAGATTAAATTCCAATTAGCATGGCAAGCTAGCAGTGTTTCAATCCCATAAATATTTACCCTTATTAAGAATTTTTGCATGTTGTATTTAAATGCATAGGTATGTGTTACAGTGCAAAGATTATGATCATTTTTAACTTAGAAGCACTAAGTCATGACAACAGGAAAATGCAATTAGGCATACTTGTCCGCGTTGTCCAATTTCTTTCATTCACTAGTACCTCATCTTTACAGCCTTTTAAGTAGATACATCAATAATTTCCCTCCTTCCTTTATATTCAGCTCATTTAAAGAAACACGCTACTAATAGTAATTTACAAAACTACTTTCCACTTGATTCCAATATTTGATCCATGTGGACTATAAGTTAAATACTTCAGTATAAAATAAGTCTGTTTAAGAGCCATTTTTATTATACATCAAACATAATGGACACTGTAATAAAATAATTTACCTTAACTCTGTCACTTAATGGCACTGCTCTATAAAATGCCTAGACACTGGACTTGTTCTTTGGTTCCTTATGTTCCTATATGTTCCAATATTCTCTTTTAAGTGACTTTTTTAGTTTCATCTATATCCAGTTTATTGTATAAACATTTCAGCACCTTCAGATGTACATTAGTTGTCTAATCTGAATGACATATCCATTCAAAATGTATTCATGTTCTTCTTGCATATATTAGTAAGTCTCACATTTTTAATCATAGCATTCCATATGTATATCGGATTGCATGTTAAAATCACTGTGCACTATCCTGCCCAATGTACTTATACCTTTTCTGGACACAAACTTTGCTAAGAATGAAAACATTTTTAGATGTGCATCAGGTTGTCAAACATGCCAGCACTTCTTTACAGCAGTAATCATTTGCCTTGTCATAAAACTATGTGTGAAAACACAACTAGGTGTATTGTCCCAGACTTACTCTCCACATCATTCCTAACAATCTTTCTAGGTCAAAAATATGCCCACTATCATTTCTTTGGGGTTCTGCACATATTTTTACATTGCATTCGCCAGCTGTTGGTTTGTATACCCCCTAAAATGTTTATATTTTTTCCAAAGTAACTTCTTCCACTCTGCCCTCTCTCTCACTGAACGTATGCTAATGAGGTTATTAACAGTTGTGGGTGACATGTTTCTCAACCTCTTAGCCTAAGAAGTTTGGACAAAATCAAAATAATGGGGGACAGATTTCAAATTTTGCAGTTATAAACTAAAAAAGTTGCTAGACTAACAGATTATGAGGTCTGATACTCAAATCTTTGTATTTACTTAGTGACTTCAATCCTAATTGATTTGGCAGAAAACCACAAGTTTTAGAAGCAGATTAAAAATGAGGCAAAAATTTGGACATTCTGTGAAAGTGTGGACAGTTGTGAGAGGTATGGTGGGTGATCATTTTCTGTACCTTAGAAATTACTTGAAACTGTTACTTTCTTGAATGTTTTAGAACAAATTCCATCCATGTAATTAATATATAAAGTCATATTCAAAAACATTTTGTATTCTTGCCTCACACTTATGTAAATTATAATACATGCTTATTATTTATGTTTTCTAGAAACAATGTTATATTATGCTCACCTACTTTTACTATAAATATAAGGTCGTCAATGAACCTACAGTATGCTATTAATTCAAAGTCTTCTCCATAAGATGAGTTTATTATTAGATGATATTATTTTAACTTGACACATCCACAAAAGGACATATCAGTGTTTTGGAACATTTTAGTCAGTTTCACGTCTTTTCAGGATAAAAAAATTAATGATGATAAAACAAGGACTGTCACTATAAAGTAAGTACCCACTCATGACTTGATTCAGCAATACCTCATTTAGAAGGCAAGAGTTAAGTGTGACATGTTGATCCTTTCAATAGAGCAGGGCAATTTAGGATTTCTTATTTGAAGGGATATTTTAGAGTTATACAGCTAAGGCTCATGTACGTAATACAGGAAGAAGAGTATAATTTAAATGGAAAAGGATTATGATTAAGCTGGCGGTGATGAGTTAATGAAGGAGGAAGAGAGTGGGATATTTGATGTAGATGTAGATTAAGGAGAATAATAACCACTGTACAGAATATCATATTCACAAAGTTGCAGAAAGTAATAGAAGAACTAAACCAACACTTGAATGGAGAAAAAAAGATTTTGCCAAAAGGGTTAACTAGAAGCTGGGGTACAAAAATATGCACAATGTGATTGGAGTTTATTGGAAAAAACTGGCAAAGGAACCAATGTATTGGGAGCAGATAACTAGAGAGGGAAATGTAGCAGAGTAGAATGAGGCAAAGAAAAAAGGGATGGGGAAATTCTAAGTAATGGACTTGATGTGGTGGCGTTTTTAGTCAAGTCTAAAACAGAAGCTGCTGTTAAAAGGGGATAATGAGTAGCATAAAATATTGTATTATAGCTGTAAGGCTCAATCAGAAGAGGATAGAAAAGATTGGGAAGAGACACTGGAAAAGCAACTTATAATGGAACAATGGGACACATGTATGACTCCCAAGTATGCAACAAAGTCCAGATGGTTTATACTTTTTGCTTGGAATAGTTTGCATAGGTATTTTTATTCTCCAAGCAGATTTCAGAGAATTGCTCCCCAATTCTGGAGGTGTGATAGGGAAGAGATAAGGGGGAACATGTTTTTTTTTTGGGGGGGGGGTTGTAATGAGCTGGCAGATTTTAAAAAAAAATCTGAGTTCTCTGTCAGACATATTTGGGGAGCAAATAGCTGTAGCTAAGAAAATGATCTCACCCTGCTTGTTAAAGAAACTCCATCTGTTTGTTACTGTACTGTGCTTAGGTTGTGTAAACAGTATTCTGCAAAAGCTGTTCTGAGTCTTTCAAAATATTTCTAGGTTTTGCACAGTTTTTGTGTGTTCTGAACATTTCTCAGGATTAGTGAAATTAATTCCAAGGACTCTATATATTACAGGAATATTTTTTTCTTTTCTAAAACATTTCTTACTGCGCTTGAGATCAAAGTCAGTTTTACATAGGAGGGGTTCTTTTGCAGTCTGGTGAGAGTAGAGAGAAAAGTCTTTCGTCCTTCTGGTGTAAAACAATTACATTTTTGTAAGATTGTGCTCATTTATTCAGAGCTTCCATGTGACTGGCCTGGACACCTATGACTGCAAGACTTGAATTTTTGCTTCTAAAACAATCTGAACCCACAAAGCTGATATAAGTATTTTTTGCACTTGCTCTGACTGTTCAGTGATATTTAACAGTTCTGTGCTGCATTTATTTATTTGGTTGAATTTATCACTGTTTTTCAGCCTGCACTTGTTAAAGAAATTCAATCTGTTTGTTACTGTGCTGCTCTTAGGTTGTTTTAACAGTATTATGCAAAAGCTGTTCTAAGTATGCCACACTATTTCTAAGTTTTGCAAAGTTTTTCTGTGTTGTGACCATTTCTCAGGGTTAGTGAACTTATTTCCAAGGATTCCTGATACTGCAGGAATTTTTACTTCTGCTCTAAAACATTTGTTGCTGCACTTGAGCTCAAAGCCAGTTTGTTTAACATTGGAAGGATTATTTTGCACTCTGGTGGGAACAGAGAGTTAAATTCCACCCATCCAAGGAGGGAACTACTGGTCAATAGCTTATTGTGTTTTTATCTGATTGACCTGAGGGTTTAACTTTGTAAAGTCTTTCATCCAGCTGGTATAAAAGTCTCGTGCAAATGTGGTTCCCCTTGCTTGCATATAAGCAAATCTCTCCAGTTTAAAATCCTCTATAGGAAATGCTCCCCATAGTCCTCCACTGTTCACAACTGCTCAAAGAGCTGCCAGCTTGTGTAGATGGTGATATCACTGCAGGTCATCTAATAGTACACTACTAAACACTCTCACTTTGACCATTAAGTGAGTCTTCCCATCTAGAAATTGTGTTTTCTTGCCTTAAACAGCATAGGCTAGATTCAGATCTGCTGAATCCAGACTGATATCACTGTGCTCTTAAACAAGCCATCTTACATTAAGAGGGCCTCCCTACACCCTTGTGGCAGAGGTGTGTAGATCAGGACCCATTTGAGTTAGAGTTTGCTGGAGAAAGGCTCAGTCTGGAGCTTTCCTATTGGTTGTTGTATTAAAACTGTTTAAATGTCTCTGTATATAAGCCTTGAATTTGCACGGGTTTGCACTCAGTTTACCATAGCTCGTCAACATTTGGTAACTTTAGCCAGAGGTCTGGAGTGCATCTACACTGAAATCTGAGGATTCTACTGAAAAAAAAGATGAAAAAAATAAATGAAGTTTGGAACAGACAAAGTTGTCACAGCACATCTTTATTGTGGGGGGGTGGCTAGGATTTAAGAAAGAAGAAGCAAGTAAGGTGGTAGTAGTAAGTGAACTTGAAGGGAATAGGGAGGAAAGGGTTAAGCAGGCTGGCGGCTAAGGGAGGAAGTGAGATAAGGTGGAGGGTGGGTCCTGAAGGCTTTTGAGGTGGGATTTAGTTGTTGGGAGTCACATTTAGTGTGATCTTCTTAGAAGCAGAATCACATCCCAGATGACCGGAGGTGGGAGTAAAGTAGGCCTTGGGTGGTTGCAAGACTGTCAGGTGAGTACAGTTTCTTTCTTGGCAGGAAGGGAAAGCTTATGGCATTGTAATACTGGGGTGGTGGGGAGGTCAGTGTGTATATAAAAAAAAAAAAGGAACACAAAGAAAGATATAGAAATAAAGAGAGGTCTGCCTCTCAACAGTACAGGTTTGCCTCGTATGCTGGTCAATGCTATAATAGGGCCATTTGGCAAGTCAGTGGTGAATCATTTAAAGTTTAGAGTTTGAAATAATGGCATTGTCCAGATTGCATGTTCTATGAGTTTGAGTGGTGTGGCACTCGGTTTATTGTATTTGTTAGTGGTTAGTGTTCGTGTTGCATTTGGCTGCCCTTCCTTTTACTTTTCTATGTGTTTGTTAATCGGTTTGGGTCTCTGTTTTTTGTTAGTGGTAGTGGCATTTCCCAGTCTTTCAGCAGGCTGTTAACAGTGGCCTGCACATGTGCAGTGTTGACAGAGGTTTTATTAAAAAAATGTATGAAGGATAATTTAGTAGTTGGTGGTTGTGGGGAGTTGGTGGTCATTTGGATCATTTCTCTCATGTTCCCTGGTGGCATTAGTGGTGTGTGGGCAGTAGGGAAGCAGTGCAGCATTTTGTGGTCTTCCAGCTGGCCGTGATGGTTGCATGCATGTACATTTAATGCCAGTGGCATCCGTGTTTTATTAATATATATATAAATGTAATTAAATATACAAAAAAAGGCTACAATGAAAGGACTAATGGGGTGGTTAGCTGTCGAGGGTAGCAGGTAAGGGCTGGTGATGGGCAGCTGGTTGCCATAATCATTGGTGTAGTGGGTGAGAGGAAGCAGCATGGCTTTCCACAGGCCTCCCTCTGCATTGTAGCGATGGTGGCATGTTTAAATAACAAAAAAAAAAGTTTGTTAGCCATAACTGACTTGGGGGGGAGCTGATTTATATGTATGGGTTTTGAAATGACACACTGTATTAAGATGGTCCTTACTTAAAGAGTAGAGGCAAATTCATGAAGCATTTATTTGAACTGATTTAAGTGGTGTGTTGCTCGGACTCTAATGCATGGTGTCCTAGGTTTGAGACTTGGCTGTGATGTCTGGACAGATATTTAGTCAGACTTCATACTCTGTAGCAAAGGCATGGTATTTATTGTCAGGGTGTATTTTTTTTTTCTCCATGTACTTCCAGTTACATGTTTGTTTTTCAGGTAGTGTATTGGAGATCATGGCAGAAGCATGGGCATTGAGGCAGAAATGGGTGTGTATCGTGGCACAAGCAGAGGACTTGTTTTACAAGATGCTGAATGAGGTTGTGATGACTAGCACACAAGGTGTGAAGACTCAGAAGAGGCGGCAGATGGGGAACAGTACACGGGCATCCAGAGCCAAGAGATGAGGACAAAAGATGACAATGGAGGAGAGGAGAATCGAGGTTAAAACACCTGTGGCACCACCTTCAGCCCTGACAGGTAATTTGTTAGGGTCTGCTGAGGAGGAAGCTGAAGGACAAGTAGTGGGGAGTGATTGTTTGTGGCTGGGAGGGGGGGATGCAAGGGATGGTTAAAGGAAGGCCCAGGGTCTTGCAGGGCCTAGGTGTAAGCACTGCAATTGGTACAGGTTTGCAGGCATTAATGGGTCGTGACTTGAGTTTCGATAGTAACCTTTCGTTGTTGGAGGAGGATTTGGACCCTTGTCTAGATGAGGTAGGGTCAGACTGTGGGAGTCTGCCGGAGGATTGGTTGATGACATAGGTGTTGGGGCAGGAGGGTGCATCACTCCTTTTAACCCCTCAAATATCACTTGTGGTGAAGAAGATTTGGAAGGGACAAATTCATAGATATTTTTGAGTTGATTGATGCAGATGGATTCAGCATTTGATGGAAGCTGAGACAGCAAATGGGAAGGACCTTTTGGCAGCATTGGCAGCATTAGATCGCAGGTGTATGGGTAAGTTTTGGTAGACAACATGGGAAAATTGGGTCTTGGGCTTTATATATTATATGGAAGTGTAGTTGGAGAGGGATAATTCATTGGCCCTTCAATCCCTAGCCTGTTTTTTGACTATACGAGAGGCACAGAGGTTACGTACAGGTAATGCATGGCTTTGGTATGATCAGAAGTTCCACAAAAGGAAGGCAGTTGACAAATTCATGCATTGGGAAGTTAGATATCATGATATCTGGTTGTCCACCATGATGGACAGCTTTGGCTGGGTAATAATGTGGGTAAGCCAGCAGCAGGGGGCTTTTAATGTGGGGAGATGTTCTTGGACAGGTTGCAGATTCTCCCATGCTTGTTCAAAGTGTATGGGTGCACATTCAGCGATGCAATGTGCTAGGGGTGAAAGTCAGTTCGGGGGCCAGGCATCCTACTATCTGGGTCAGAGAGGATGGAGTGGGTCTCCCATGGGACTGCAAGGGTTATGAGGCAGAGACAGTTTTCATGACCAAAGGGGGGGGTCCTTTCGGGGAACTAGGGGGTGCCCAGGGGACCCATTCACCAATTAAGGTACAGGTCCTGAGGGAGTGGCTGGCACAGTATTCATTGCCAGCAGTGGCTGGGGAATTGGTTGAGGGTTTTTCAAGGTGATTTTCGATTGTCTACTTTAGTGGGTGATGGTAAGTTGGGAAAAATTTTGAAGTCACTGCATGGGAGGGAGGATGTCCTGAGAACTTTGATTGAGAAGGAGTACCAGGCAGGTAGATTGTTGGGCCCATTTCATTGTCCACCATTTTCTCAATTTAAAGTCTGACCTTTGGGTTTGGTTCCTAAGAAGAGGCCGGGTGAATTTTGCTTAATACATCATTTATCTTATCCTGAAGGCAATTCTGTTAATGATTTCATCCCTGGGGAGGACGTTAGAGTGACGTATGCATCCTTGGATGATGCGGTCTGCATCATTAGAAGTTTTGAGGATCCCTCGCTGGTTAAGGTAGATATTGAGCCAGCCTTTTATCTGTTGCTGGTTCGGGAGGAGGATTGGCCATTATTGGGCATAGTAGTAGGGGAAAACTTCTATTTTGACACAGCTATGCCAATGGGATGTGTGGTGGTTTGTTTCACTTTTGAAAAGTTTAGCACGGCCTTGCACTGAATATGGCAACAGAGGGTGGAAGGGTCAAGAGCAGTACATTATCTAGATGACTTTTTGCTAGTGGGTGAGGGGAAAGAGGGGAGAGGGGTCACAGGGGGTGATGAGTGAGTTTGTGGAGCTGTGTGAGGTTTTGGGAGTGCCATTAGCTAAACATAGAATAGAGGGCCCGGTGAAGGTGTTGGATTTCCTTAGATTGAATGTGGATGCATGTCAAGAAGGTGGGATTTGGTTGTTGGGAGTCACATTTGGTGTGACCTTGTTGCTCTCCCAGCCCATCTTGTTTAGGTTTTTCATTTTGGGTGGGCAGAGAAGAGGGACAGGCTTGCTCCTCTTCTGTTCCCCCTCTGGCAGATAATTGTTGGAAGGATTTCGAGGTGGCAAAAGTTTGTTGGTGGAGGGTTTGGACTTTATGGGCATCTATTTTATGTTTTCTTTACATGGAATTGAAGTTGTATTGTTCAAGGCTTCTGAGAACACCCTGACCTTGCCAAGGCTACAATGCCTTCCAGACATTCTGACCTCAAAATGAGCATGAAAGAACCAAATGTGGAGGTGTATCCATCTTCATTAAAACTTGATACCCTTTGAGACTGGTCAAACAACATAACTCTCTCAGACTAATCCATGTCCAATTAACTAATGGGAAAGTAACATACCACTTCATTGCTCGCTATAGATCCCCCACCATGAACAGAATAAGCACAACACCTACCTCAATTTACTGGAATCTTTCACCATACAGCCCAGCACCTTAGTCAGGGGCAATTTCAATGATTCTTTCATAGACTGGGGACATACACAAGGAAAAGCATGCTCACCTAGAGGTTCCTGGACTTCGTTAACACAAATGTTCTGGAACAGATAGTCTGCACCCCCACTAGGGGCTGTAATGTTATGGACATAGTACTCACCAACATGGGGGGATCACTGTACTTCCCCATGCATGATGGTCTCCTTGGTTAGGTCTGATTACAAATCAGTCTTTTTGAAGTAACTACTGGAACTGTGACACTCTTACATTAACAAAAATTTTAAAAAAAGTTACCAAAGCTAACTACAGCCTACTATGCGATGGTATAAAGGCTTCATACCACCCGCAGTTACAGACACCAATGATCACTATTCAGAAGTGTACACAAATGCCCTGTACAAACACTTAAGCAACTGCATAAACTCTGTGGTACCTGACCAGATCAAAACCAGGTCTTCCCTTAAAAACAAGCAACTGTAGTGGACTTCACGTATAAACAGATTATATAATAGGAGGAATAAACTGTTGTCTAAAAGCAAGAAGGATATCACTCTGCAGAAGAAGAGTTCCTACCTAAGCCTAAACAAGAAAATCAGAAATTTTGTAAAGTCTTCTAAAGCAAATTATAAAACTAAAATCACATCCCTAACCAAATATAATCATAAGGCATTGTTTAACAACAGCCAAAGTCTAAAAGAGAATGCCCAGCTATGTGCTTTGCTAGCTGTAGATAGGATCACTCATACTACACTGGAAGATATTGTCAACCTGCTAGTGGACAGAATCAGCCCAAACTTCACCACCCTATCCCCACCTACCATATCCCAAAGCATGCCTGACACCAACCCTCTGCCTAGTATCTCAAGAGAACAGGTCATCTCTGCACTCATCAAGGCCAAAAACATGGCATCAGTGGGACCAGATAATGTCCCAGATTGTTTATTAAACAATCTAAAACAAGATCTAGCAGACCCACTTGACATTCTATTTAAACATAGCTTGACAACTGGCTATGTTCCTGCATAATGGAGAACATCAATAGCAATCCCCCCTGCTCAAAGAGGTACCATCAACTGACCCTGGAAACTACAGGCCCAAAAGTCTAACCAGCCTCATGGACCTCATCAGCAAGGACATATGTGGCCTCCAAATGCAGGACCCAACCTAGTTTGACTTTGATAAGGGTAGACGTTTTTTGTGAATGTCTATAAAGCCAAGGATGAAGGTAAGACCGTGCACACTGCGTACCTTTACCTTGTCAAGGCTTTCAGCACAATTCATCACTCTGGCATCATTGAGAAACTCTCCAAGGTAGGAATTAACCCTTATGTTACTAGATGGGCAACCAGTTGGCTCATGGACAGAACACACACTGTCAAAATTGATGACTCCACGTTCACCAGTAGACCCATCACCAGTGGAGAACAACGGGGGGTTGTGCTGGGCCTCTTACTGTTTGGCATCTCTTTCTCAGAAGTCCATGCCAAATTAGATGGCCTTTGGCTCACCAAGTTCACAGATGACTGCAAACTAGGAGTAATCACTGAGTCCCCCAGTTATGTCAATATATTACAAGAAGTGCTAACACAAACAAATGATTGGCGACAAAGCCATGATCTAAAACTAAATGCAAAAAAACCCACATTATTATTCTGTTTGACAAAATGGAATTCCCTACAAATTTCAATATTGACAGCAGCCCCCTGATTTCCAACCCAGTGGTGTGGGATTTGGGAACACAGGTTGAAAACAATCTTAACATTGACCACCAAGTTTCCACAGTGGTGTAGAAAGCCTTCTATGTTGTGCACCTCATAAGCAAGGGCACAGCATCCAAGTCAAGGGATGCTATAATTCCACTGTACTCAACCCCCATCACTAATAAAGTATAATGCATCCATTTGCATGTACCTCACCAGACACCTGCAGCAACTGGGGAGATCTCTGAGGGGACTACAAACCATGACCTACATAGACAGGCTCTGCATATAGGCTGCTGAGAAGTGACTCATATCTGGCCTGTAGGGCAATTTCCAACCCTGCCCTAATAGAAATGCTGCACATCCACAAATCAAATGGCACACAAGTTACTCAGTCTGGGTATCTCAACCTAGCTTTTGTGACATTAATATAACATGCTGGAAAGACAGATATGTCTCCTAGAGACTGCTGCATCTCTGACATAGACTTCCTATTCACATAAAACAGAGCTCCTCAAACATAACCTAGATAAGTGGATGGGAGACTGGGAGGCCACAAATTCACCTCTGGGGTGTAACCCATCTCCTTCATGGACAGGGGTAACTGGTATTGATCACAGATTCACTCTGTTCATAAATTCATTCTGGGAATTACCCAAAAAGAACAAATGGGGATACTTGGGATAAACATGGCTCGGTTGTAAAGGCTGTAGGTCCACTAGCTTAGTAACCTCCTTTGAATTGGTGAACCTATGTAGCTGGGACACAGGATCTGAATTATGTAGACATAGTAAGGCCTTATTAAGTTTAATTCTGTTGGCTGCCAAAAACGCAATTACTAGAAAATGGATACCAATAGCTAAACCAACTGTATTTGAAGTATTTAACATTGTAAAGCAGATAAATTAACTGGAATATGATCTTTTTAAAAAAGGAAAAAGCAAAGTACATAGAAATAAATGGAATTTGTGGAAAAAATGCATGCAGAACAATGCTCAAGAGGAGGAGGAAAGAGATTTAAGAGAAGTCAGGAATTGAGAAATTTATATTATGTGGGGACTGTAAGACAGCTGTATATAAATGGAAAAAATATTAATATGTTTATTTTCAATTGATGTTTGTGTACCTATATAAGTGTTATTTTAATAATGGTATTTAAAAAAATTCTACCACATGGGTCATTTATATTCCATTTCAAATCTACCCATAAAAAAGTTAGCATAAATCAAGGCAAACCCAACACAATAGCTGTTCCCTGTGTTTGCAAATAGAAGCCATCTTTGTATCTAAAGTAATTGTGTGTATAGGCATACTTTGGTAAATCACAGACATAATTGCTTTGCGGTAAATCACCCAGTTTTTAAATCAGTTGAGTATAAAGATTTAATGGAATTATGAACTTATCAACTTGAAAGTTTGTAAAACTGAGGTGCTAGTAGATGGAATCAATTAGATGAAGCAGACAACTGTGCCTTATTTTATTCTGATAATTTTTTATCTGAGTAGTCATTCATATATAAATGCTTATTTCCAAGTTCCTTTATCCAGAATATTCAAATATATTCATATTATTATCACTTTTTACTAATACTAGAAAATGGTTCCACTCATTTACCACTCGCTTAGTAAAGCTGTCCTAGTATTGTTGCATTGTAATAGCTGAGATCTTGCATTTTGTAAATTAAATCTGTTATGTTACTTGTCGACTTTATCCTTAGACAATTAAAATATACTCATCTTTTTATGTAGTAACAACAGATACATTCTTAATAATTTGTAATTTCATAAAGCTGATTGGGGGTGGGGTTATAAACTTATCTCAGTAGCACATATTGTTTCAGCCCTTGGCCTTTTAACATGTTAACATAACTATTAATTCTGTACAGTTGTGACCACATCCTTCCATTCCATTAAGATGCCATTAAAGAATGAGTTCTCGGTATTTTTGTTGTTGGTCTAATACAGTTTAGCATATGCTACATTTCTTACTATATCCCTTCAGTGGTACAAAATATTTTTCAGTTGTTGAAAACTAAGACATTAACTGTGAATCATCTATGTTGTTTTCAGTCTATTATAATCTGGTAATGTAGTAATCCTAACAAAGTCACCTTGAAAGATAATTCATTATTTGAATTAATTCGTCAGCAAATGTACTTTCTGTAGAGAGTGTAGTCAAATTTCTTATCATCTCCAAAGAACTGATCAAAAATTAAAAACACCTGACTATCAGATGTTAGGGGATGCCTTGGTTCATAATTTACGCTGTCTCTATTATTTCAGTCAAAGTAATGCTCTAATGGCTTTCAGTGTAATTACCTAGGATAATCTGGGCCATGCGGGCAAGTTCATAGCTATAGTCCAAGTGAAAGAAGTGAATGCATAATTTAACTTGCATAGTGTTATCATAGACTTGCAGAAGGCAAATTGGCTTGTGTTGCTTTTGATAATATTCAGTAGATCACAATGTTTTCCATATATCAAAAGCTTTTTTATATATTTGTTTATCTATTTATTTGCCCATCCTTTATTGACTGGTTTTAGTCCCACTAGGCTAGTGACCTCTTTTCAAAGCAGACCTGTGGTAGTATTTATACTACTAAGGGAAACCTCGCCAAGGCATTAGGAAACTTCCACTATGCTTTTTGATATGGGCGATTGGATCATTTATAATCCCCTGCACTACAACAAACTCAGGCAGTTGAATCCTCAGTTTACCATCTCATCCAACGGACTGCACACTCAGGAGTTAAGCACTACCCTTATGCTGTACTGCAGTGTCAGCATAAAGACTTTCACCTGAGTGTGCATTTCTTTGGATGAGATGTTAAATTGGGCTCTAGCCACAGCTCTTTCAGCAGCAACGGCAATTGTGGTACCTGTTATGGCACTGGCAGTGTCTTTAATTCATGTTTAGTACTACAGCAGTGTATTTTTTTTTATTTTTGTGATTTGACAGGTGGTTTAATTTGAAAGATTACATTAGAATTTGTATGTGTGTTTGTGTGCGTTTGTGTTTTGTCAGTTGGTCAGGTTTAAATTAAAATTAGTCTTATGACTTTGTATGTTTTGTGTTTTGGTTTAGTTGTGTTTTTGTAGAGTTATTTTTTTCTAAATCTTTTTATTAAATTTCTTTTAAAAAACTTAATAAATCAATAGATATAAGAACATGTAAAACATAATTAACATAGGTAAATTCATTTATAATGAGAGAAAATAAAACATTAATAAACTATTTACAACATGTGTCTATCTAATACAAGTAGGTAAACATTGTACAATCCATAATGTTAATCTAAGTCATATTGTCTTTGATTGTCTGTAATGCTTTAACTTTTTAGCCAAAAGTTATAATAAGAAGTGATTCTATCTCTTCTTGCTTGGATAGTCAATATTTCCATGAAAGAAACATCGACTGTAATATTCCTAGATGTTTTGAAATAGGGTGTTGTCTCGCTTTTCCGGTTTGTTGTAATAACCTTGAGTGCTATGGCTAATAAACTCCCTAAAATATGATATTTAGATTTAGGAACATTTTAGGAACAAGTATTTTGAATAAAACTAGAGATTTAAAATACCTACATTTGCCATTAAAGATAGTTTGTAAGAAAAAGATGAAATTATTCTAAAACATCTTAAGTAAAATACAATTTTAAAACATGCTGCCAATCAGCCTTAACCTGTAAGTGACATTTCCAACAAGCTATATCTTTTTAAACATCAATTCCATTTTATGACGGGTAATAAAACATCTATACAAAAATGTCCATGCGAATATCCTCCATTTTAGTGAAAGAGTAGTCTGTTTTAAAGATATTAGTAATAACTTTTTATCTTCATCAGATGGTAGTTATTAATCGATCCAAAATAAAAGTCCCAAAATTGTATTTAAAATACAAATTTAAAATTTTAATTATTTTACATATATTTAGATAAGTGCCCATTTTCTAGCATTGGTTGATGAGTTAAATTGATCGTAAATTCTAGAAACTTTGGGCAGATCCTTTAATAGTTGCATTCATTAACCCAGCATTATTAATGACAAATTGTCTGAAAGATTGCATATCCAACCACCTTTCCTTAGATATATTATATTTAGTCATAATATAATCTATTGTATGTATTTTCTCAGAGTTCATTAATTGATACCAAAAAGTAAGATTTGTTTCATTTAGTTCAGACTTATTGAAAATGTTATAAGAATTTTGAGCATTTGATGTACAGGCTATTGGAAACAAAAATAATCGTGGTTTCAAAGTAGAAGCTTTATTACTAAAGTTTTTAAAAATATACAATGTATTGGATATGTCCCTAGGATGTATTTTTTTTTTATTTTTTTTATTTGCAAGATATAGGAGTTCATAGGTTCATAGGTTAATAGGTTAATACTAGGCTAGCTGCCCTTTCAGGCCATTTTAAGCCTAGCCAGTTACCCCATGTGAGAATCAAACCCTGCACCTTCTGTCTGTAAGGTAAACACCTTAACCATTAGGCCAATCTCCCACCCCCTATTCTCTTAACAACCAGTGAAATGCATATGGTAATTTGTTATTCTTTCATAATAATTCTGAATGATCAGACTATAACCAGACTGCTTTTTTGTATTTCTTCCATTGTTTCTTGAAAAAAATATATGTTGAACTTAAGTATTTATATGAACCGTCTCTCTTACAACCATTATTTAAAGCATTTACATTAATAGAAATACAATTTGTAAATGATGACTTTGTTGACATGTCTCTAATTATATATTTTCAATAAAAAAATAAAATAAAAGACAAAGGGAAGATCACATATCTCCTTGATTACATCTTTCTTATGTGTATGACTAAGTATAAATTTGCATATGTACGTTGTTGTACTTATGTAATTACTAATGATAGACAGCAGAAACAATATTGTTATAAAATACAATATTAAACATTGGATTGAAATATAACTCAACCCATCAATGAGGTTTAACACCTCTCACTTGAATAGCATAACTATTCAAATGTACCCTCTAACTTTCTTATTCAAACCCCAGTCCTTTGCATACAATTAATATTGAATAATAAAAAGGGTATGCTATATTCTGAACAAATTCTACATCTAGACAGTATGTATCCATATCCATCTGACAATCTATCATGTTACCTTTCAATAGTACCCTCATATATCTCTTTTAATGCACCATTTTCCAAGCCTTTACAAATGAATTTACATTACAACAGCAATTAGGATGGTATTGCAAATAATTTCAAAGGTCATAAATTTATCTGCAATAGAGTAAAATGTCATGAAAGAGATTACTATACATTTCAAAATAAATGTTTTATCCAAGTTAATCAAATGGTATCTCAGCTATTAATCCAATAGTTTAGATCAACAGATGGGAAACAAAATATGTATGCCATATATGATTCCTGCTTCATATATGGACTGAATCAGTCCAAGACGGTTCATTTCATGCTTGAATCTCCTTGCATCTTTTAGGAATTAATTATAGATATACTCATTAAAGACAATATATAAGTATCTATCTCAAAGTAAGTAGAAACAGACTCTAATCAGGTGAGATAAAAAAAAAACTCACATCATTTAAAAATTTCTAGATTTAGCATGACTCATAAAAGCAGTCGGCATAAGTCAAACCTTGTAGTTATATATATCTTCTTCTAGCAGGTTGCTAATTATGTTCAGTAAAAAAAAAAAGTCACTAGAACAAAACTGCACTAAAGAATTTATCAGTGTTAAAACACTTTGCCACTATTAGGAAGTTATACTAAAACTCATAAAAAAGCTTAATAAATTCTTAAGAGCAACAAAAATATCTAACATTTGTCCATTTTCTGCAGTATTATACATGAGTATATGTTTAATATGCTGCAGAATATATCAACATATAGTGACCATTACTTTTGAGTAAATCTGTAGCAGATGAATGAACACTGCAAAAGGATAAATAAGTGTTTACTATGTGAATCACATTTTTAACTTTCATAATTGAAAAATAATTTGTTTCAGCTGTCAAATGCTGCCAAAATTAATTTTGCCGAACCAATAATACAGAGCAATAAAGTTGCTATTGGTCCTCTGCACACACAAACACACTGGTCTATGTTAATTCATTGAACAGTTAAAAAAGCGGATGATGATTTATCGAACCCATGTAAGTGAAAGATTATAATCTGGAATGCTTAGGACAGCAACTTTTTTTCAAGGGAAAAAAATTGCTGTTCCACAAAAAAAAAAAAATTATAAAACATTACATAAGGTGGGGGCCTTAGCTCCCACATACCCTGATGTGGGTGGCTGTACCCCCCACACCCCCCTACTTAAATATAGCAACTCCGAGATCACACTACAGTGATGAAAATGACAAAGTAATGGAAGCGGCAAAGCGGTTTCTTTCCCAAGGAAAGAATTTGCTTATAAACCATTTTGCTATTTTTCCTTTTCATGCTTTTATGTTCGATCAAGGCGTCTTTGATCTTTTAATAGGAACACACACACACACACACACACATATATATATATATATATATATATATATATATATATATATATATATATATATATATATATATATATATATATATATATATATATATATATATATATGGGTCTACCTGAAAACACCGACACACCAAAACACCGACAACGAGATAAACCGCCACCACAAAACTGACAGTTTAAAAGCACGAAATTTCACATGCCCGACAAACCACAATCCCAACAATCAACAAAACAAATACCTTTTCTGAAAAACACACACAAAACACAAACACACCAGAAACTTTACAAATCTACACTAAACCTTACATACACAACTATCTATGCACTAACCTTAACCCTAACCCTAAGGTCTGCCACTATCTCACACTCACCTAATACGCGCCCTCACCCTAATCCTAACTCACTTAACCCGCCCCTAACCCTAAAGTCTGTCACTATCGCACACTTACCTTAAGATGTCGGTGTTCTCAGCGTCGGGCTTTTCAACTGTCTGTCATCTCCATTGTCGATCTTCCGGTGTTGGTGTTCTCTTCGTCGGCATTTCAGCTTTTGGCGTTACCAGGTAGACCTATATATATATATCTATATATATATATATATATATATATATATATATATATATATATATATATATATATATAAAACATAAAAACTCAGTAAAGTAAAAATATTTAACATGCAACTTACTTCAAGCCATTTATATTTGTCTATTTTAGCAGACGTTCCATAAATGTTCCTTTTTCAATGATAGCTGTAAAATATTTAATAGCAAAAAGAGGCTTAAAAGATTTACCCAGTATAGCTTCCTTGTCACAATCACCTTTGAACTTTAAGAGCATTACATCATATGCCACTACATTCATTCCCTACTTTGCAAAGAACAGTTCACAAGTCCACAATGCAGTGAGAGATTTAAATTTAAACAGAAGATCAACTGCATGGCTTGTATCATTGTCGAGAAGCAAGGGAGAAGAAAAAAGCTTCAATTTTTGTATCTGTTTTTGACTGAGTATTTAGTTGCAAATGCATTCTATATTTTATGGAATTGCTATTTGCACAAGACCACTGTGCATTGCAAAACAAAAATTTCCCCTAATTTGTAATGCTATGTGACAAAAATATTTAGTTCATATGAGGAATAGAAATGTGGAAGACAAAGACACTCACATGAGGGGGTTGTTTTTCCTTGTAATTTGTGTTTGGCTGGTTGTTTGGCTGTTTGATATTTGCATCTTGATTTCATTTACAAAAGGGAAAGTTGTTTCGTTTGAGAATAGTAGAAGCATTTATTGTTTTTAAGAAAGAAATGTGCCTCTTAAACACCTCATTCTTAACACAACTTCTGTTTGCGAAAGGTGCAAATATTGAATTAATTTGGAGCCATCCCTCTCACCTAAATCTATGCACAGTGAGCATCATACTTTTCAAGAGTATGCTGAGGTTATTAAAATAAAAGCTGTACTAAAGCCTTCTAGAACTAGCAAAAATAGGTCTCTGTGAAAATTCTCCATCTCATGTCCTCCATGCACATGTGCAGCATTACATCAGAGTGGTCCCAATCATATACTTGTAAACAGTCTACTAAAAAAAAGTCTCAGTTGTTAGGCATAAAGATTTTCCACTCACAAGGCTTGGTGGGCACAGTTAACAGTCAGCTGCCTTTTGGATGCCAGGATCTCTGAAGTTACAAGGCCATTAAAAACCCTTTCATAAGACAGATATGACTATGGCATGGTGGTTCTACAAATTGAAGTGAATGACCTAGGCCACAAAATTTGAGAAGCATGCAGAGAGACATGTCAGTACTTTCTATGAATATAATAAATGAAGGACAGACTGTGACTCAGGCAAGAATACTTCATTGATCAAGAAAGATTCTTACTTAAAAAAGTACCTGGCTTCAGTAACTGGCAGAGATCCAGTATGTGTCAGCATGAGGCAAGCTGTCTGATACTTCAACTTGCATCACATGAAATGGTCTGCACTTCTTGTTCAAAGGATTCAACATGTGACCTAATGCCATTCATGCCCCAGTAGTGCCTTTTTAGGCAAATTCCAGTTCATTGAAATTTCAGCCAAGCAATTTCATCAAAATATAATTTGGTCCATAGTACTCTGGCTCTTCACAAACACCAGACGTCGCAACAGCACATTTCCTGATATTTAATCTTCCCTGTTTTTGTTGCATATCCATGTTTTAGTAGACATTGGGACTTGATTTAAATTTAAAGAAAATACTCCTTTCACACTTGCTATGCCTTCAGGCTTTATGGTAACTGTGGTTACACAATTATACTTGTCAAGGATCATATCTCCTCCATGCAAATTCCAAGACATCCACAAACATAAGACGTACAACTCAATAGCATCATAAATAAGGCAAGGTACCAACATATAGCCTGCTGCAGAATACCTACCATGTCCACAGATAATCATGCTAGATTCCTGAAGAAATTCATAGAACTCCCTATTACTCTAGCTGTCAATTGAAGTATATCTGTCTCTTTGCATTGATTGATGGGGATAGTCTGACTGACCTTACTAGCCTCTTTCCGTCCCACAGTAGAATAAAAAAAAACATTATTCAATAAAACTATAAAATGTTAATACAAGATAAAATACAACAAAAGTGCTTTCAGCTAAACCAGTTGCCCTCAACAAAAGGTTTATCTGTGTCTTGGTCAACCTTCAAGAAACCATTGACTGTCCTGTTATCCTGCACTGTGAGACCCTGAGTCATTGGAACGCTAAAGTGATTTCAGCTAAAGTAATGTAGGTTAGAGTTGTATTTATTCTGTCCTCTAAACTGAAGACATACTTAAAAAAAAACTTTCACTTGGAGAAGGTTCATGTACCTGCAGCCCATACTTGTAATGTTTTTCCTATAGAAGTGGTGGCTCCTGTTACCACACTGTACTAAATTAGTGTCAAAAAAATTCTAGATATTAGGAAGATACCCCAGTACAGTTATTTAGAATTGACTGAGCTTGGTTTTCCTAATTGTTTTCTTAGAAGCTGGCCCGGTCCAGTTTTCTGTGTCATCCTGCTCCATTGGCCTTCACTGTGCTTAGGCTCACTCTACTCCCCTACCCTACCCCCATTCCCACCTATGCCTGACATAATTTCTTTTATAGGTAAATCTGCTTTGCCCCACCTTTGCACTAGCCAATAGACAACCTCACTCCTCTACTTATACTATGCAGAACCATTAAGTGTAACTCCCACTCCCCTCCCTTCCTGAATCTTACCTGCTATTAACTCTTTCAGGTATGCACTTAATAAAACTCCTTCAATAAATTATGACTTATTCTACTAACCTTAAATACATTATTTACCCAAAATTCTTTCACACCTGAAAATAAATAATGGCTATACCTTTCAAAACTCTATCTCCCTCCTTTTTATAATTCTTTTCTCAGCTCTAACCACTTGCCATAGTCCTCACCTGCTTACCAGCCCATCTCACACACTCTCTTATCTCACTACCCACCATACAAATAGCTACTCCACCCTTATTGCCCCCTCTCTCTTTAAACAATCCACTATATCATTTCCCCAGTTCAAAGTATTGTACATACCAAATGCCCAACCTCTCATCAACACAAATCATCAGCTCCTTTGCAAATGTTTCTTCCTACAAATACTTCATAGGCCAGTACTACTTTTATCTGGTTATATTCAGCCCAACCTAGGCCTTTGCCAATAGCACTAACCATACTTATAAAGCACCCCCTACAACTGCCTCACAAATAACTCATTACAATCACAAGCCTCCAAAAATCAACCTTTTTTGTCAATGAATATACAAAACATTGTCAATAAAAGCACCCTCATTCATGCCTGGATTTCTCAATATAACCCAGATAAACTTGACCTACTAGAAACATGGCTAAAACCTCATGTTACAAACTGTAAAATCCACCCCCCCCCCCGTTATAATATTCTTCAACTGGATAGAAGTAAAAAAAAAAGGTAGAAGAGTAATTATACTCTGACCAGCTGCCACCATCCCTCGATAGCTATCCCTAATTTCTGCCCTGTTGAAATACTTATAGCAGCCTGTAACTTAAATCAACACAAAAAACTTGCCATTGCAGTGATCTAGATACCCCCAGGTAAAAACATTCCCATACTTGAGCAGTTTCTTTCTTGGATTTCTATATCCATTCCCTATGAAACTGTCATCTTTGGGGATATAAACATTGACTGGAAACTTGTTAATGCTGCCACCCCTAACTACTCTATTAACCTTTAAGGCTTTACCCAGCCGATAACCTCACCCACACACGAGCAAAAAAATTCCCAGAATGGCTTAGTCATTGACTGGATATTAGTATCCAACCCCCTGTGCCATCATAACCCTTCTAATCTACCTAACTCCCTTAGTGACCACCTCCCTACCTCAGTAGTAAGACACTCTCCTATTCCTAACAGGAGCCACCAATACAAAGAATCTGGTAACCTTAAAAACTACAACCATGTCACTCCAAAAGAATTACTATCCACTGTAAACTTGTCATTCCTACAAACATTAACCCTTAATGATGCTGTCCAAAGCTTCAACAATATATTCCTAGAAACACCTAACACTCTGGCTCCCAGTAGAAAAATTAGACTAAAATGTAATTATGCACCATGGCTATACCAGGCAACTTGATCCCTTATGAACAATAGAGACAGTGCCTGGAGAGCATGGGAAAAAAATAACAACTCAAATTTCTAGCTGAACCTATATAAACAGCTTTGCAACCAAACAAAAAAGCAGGTCCTACTGGACAAAAACAATTTCCAACAAGAATCTCTGAGCAACCCACACTCCAACCTGAAGAAGTTGTGGCACTCAATAAACAAATTACTTTCTCCATGGAACCCCTCTTCACCAAATCCCTTCCCTAACAAACCTTTTAGTGAAACTGCAACTCTGCTTAACAACATTTTCATTGACACAATAGAAAAGCTTACTAAACCACACAGTCTCAATATTAAGACTCCACCTCCCACCATATCTCTTCCCTCATTCTCTCTAGCACTTGTAGGAACGTCCTTCTTCAGATCACTTTGTTAATAAACTTAAACCCTGTTCTCTAACAGCCAAAAAACTCACTCCATTATTTCTCAAGCATGTAGCCAGATCCATAGCATACCCTGTATCTATACTTATCAATAGATCCATCCAAAAAAACACAGTACCAGGTATCTGGAAAATTTTTCATAATACACCTCCACAAGGGAGGAAAGTGTACAGAACCCTCAAATTACAGGCCTATTGCCATAGCATCCCTCTTATCCAAGATACTGGAAAAATGTATACATAGACAAATACTAAACCACCTCTTGCAGGCAAATCTAATTACACCCACACAGCATGGTTTCCAACCCTCGCACAGTACTACAACTGCCCTCCTATCTTTCACACACATTTCCCAAGCCAGAGATAACAGTAAACTCATATCAGCTCTTTACCTAAACATTTGATACTGTTTGCCATCCCATCCTCCTGAATAAACTTTCCAACCTACAACTGTCGACCTTCACTACCTCCTATTTTAACAGCTACTTCTCAAACAGATATCAGTCCATTAGATGACAAACATCCTTCTTCTCTCTCCATCTTGTTAAGACTGGGGTTCCCCAGGGCTCTATCTTGGGCCCCTACTTTTTAATATATTTACAAATACCCTCCATGTCTCCTGCCCCCACTCTACTTTAATACAGTATGCAGACGATTCCACAATTATTAATACCTCTGACAATATACAAAATCTCCACACTGTCACTCACCAATCTCTACAACTAGTAGAACAATGGCTAACTGAAAACAACCTCCGTCTCAACCCCATAAAGACCATGTTTCACATTTTCCTTCCAAAAACCTCAATCCAGCTGAAGAAAATTTCAGCATCTTATCCTTAGATAATATCATTATCACTGTCAACTGAAACACCAAATTGCTTGTTGTTACTATAGATGGCCAATTAAAATTTGACCTAGATATCTTAAAATGAATCAAAAGTCAATGTCCAACAAGATATATATATATATATATATATATATATATATATATATATATATATATATATGTATGTATACATATATATATATATATATATATATATATATATATATAAAATCTAGACCTATACTAGCTCAAACATTCATTCTATCATCCCTGCCATATGCTGCTCCCATACTTACTAAACTCCAAAATAATCTCTTAACCAAACTGGAAACCACCTATAACAAGATAGCCAGATTTGCAGCCAGTAATGGCTACAAATCCCATTACTGTATATCCCTGAAGAGTTTAAGATGGCCTGAGCTCCACCACATGCTTCAAATATCACAACTAGAAATTGCACATAGCATCCTGAATAGCTCCAACTCCTGCCCTTACATCCATACTTAAACCCTACACACCCAATTATGATCTCAGAAGCATACAACAAATCCTAATTTAGATGACCAATCCAAACAAAAATATTGACAAAAAAATTTACAGTCATTCAATTGCATACTCATGGAACAAACTTCCATTGTCCCTTTGCTCCACTACCAAAAGTAGTAAATTTAAAAAACAAATAAAAATTAATATCCAACATGCAGGGATCTGTACTTGTCAGGAAATAACCTAAGAAATGTTTCATCTTCTCTTGATTAACATATCTGCTGGTATTTCATGTCTAAATTGTCTACACATATTACTTTGTCTGCAGTTAGTACCTATGCTACTAAATACATCTTTGTTGTACTATTTCATGATGTTACTCTGAATTGTATATTACATATTAAAAAATATTTTCTATTTTAAGGCATTGTTATATTTCCTTGTATATAACTTAATGCTAACCAAATGTCTCGAACATATTGTTACTGCATTCTCAAAATACTGTACTTTTGCCTTGTAAATATTCCTGCTATGTCTCTTTCTCTGTTTTTGTACTGTTAGGCATCTTGCAACTTAAATTGTTAGTTTTTATTTTCTTATTTTTATTAATTACTTTCCTGGAGCTTTTATCCTCGGGTCTCAACTAAAAATGGGCTCTTTGGGCCCAGTTGGACTAACGCGGTTAAGAAATGTAAAATAAAATAAATAAAATTGTAATAGAACATATGAGTTTGAGTCTATTCTAGTGGTTATTTCTACAAACTTTATATCAAAACTTTCAGTTTAAACAATATAAAAATATAGGTAGGTAATAAGTACAAAAACTGTAATGATTTACTTAAGAATAATTTTCATTAAGCTAAAAAACATTGCTATGTAACAGCAACAGTGTTAACAATGTGGCCAGCACCATGTTAACACTGGATAACAACAATTTTAAAACAGTAGCAAATGGCCTACAACCATCAATAAACTGAATTAAAGCAATGTCCCAACATGTTAAAGACAAAACTGAAATACAAATTGCAGACATCATATCTGAGAACTAAACTGCCATACGAGCTACACTAAATAAATTTGTCACAAAGTAGCCAGTCCAAATGCAGCCCAGAAAACAGTCTCACAGTATAATAATGGATTGTTGATTAAAAAAAAATTGGAAAGCAAACAGGTGTCCTCAATCAATATAAAAAAACTGAGAGAAGCTCACACTCCATGAGTCCAGTGGTCCACACCGTGCCTAGTATGGCTAAAACCACTTGCAAACACCCAACTTTAATAATAGTTGCAGCTGTCCTCCTTTCTTCCTTTCATCAGCACAGCATTCACCCTGAGTAGTAAAATAGAAAAAAATCACACTCTAAAACTCAAATAAGCCAATTCGGTAATCCAATCCAGCATCCTGTACAACTAACACAGACTGCAAATGCCTAGATCTTACAATGGTTAGAACACTTCCTATGCCTTCCTTCCTGTCTTCTTCACCCTAGCAAGATACTACTCAATATACTATAAAAATCCCTTGATATTTAATAAATAGCACCAACATTCCCTTTCTCGCCTTTTCTCAAATTGTTTACCCTATTTTTTTCCACATGATTTGTTGCTAAATTATGGAACACTACAGTAGTGATTATCCTCCACATGGATGACCCTACAGTTATAAACCCATCAGCGTTATGAACCTGTTCTGCAAAGCTGTGGAGCATATCATAACTGATCTTATCAAGTATATCAAAAATCTCATTAGACTAGACCAGTGATGGCGAACCTATGAGATGCGTGTCAAAGGTAACACGACGCAACATTTTGGGTGACATACCAGGGTTCACCAGCACCTGAGTTACCAAAGAAACTGATTTTGCATTCTTTGCTTGTGTGAAGTGAATTGAATTATTTTCTGATAGGAGCCAGTTCAACAACACTGCTGCAGAGATAAGGAAGTTATTACCCACAATGCAATTTCAGTATACCTTCTGACATTGTTTTCTCTTCACGGTTACACTTCTGCAAAGGGCAAGTAGTCTACATTTCTAGGAGTGTGCTCTTTTACATTCCTCTCAGCTGTCCCCTTTTACACTTAATAATGACAATAATTAGATTTATAGATTAATTTTATGTCAGAAAATGTATATTAATTCACGTTCATTTTTTTCTGTCAGTGTCTCAAATTAATAGTACTAGTAGTTTAAAACTGTCCATGTCTCTTACTTCAAGATTTATCCCTGATTTTGATGAGATTTATCCCTGATATACTGAGAGCCATGCTGTCTTATTAATTTTTATTTATTTTTTGTTTGGGGGGTGTGACATGCAGGCAGAGTCAAATTAGGCATTTTCCGAATTTTTGACACACAAACGGTTCGCCATGACTGGACTAGACCTGTTTAGATTCTTAAAGGGAGAACTTGCCTATTAAGTCTAATTCACTTCCTTGACAGGCTCATACAAGACTGTTGACAGTGTTCATGCTGTTCACACAGCATATCTTGACTTAGCCAAAGCTTTAGACACCCCATGTGAGCATTGCAAATAAGCTACATGCATCACATACAGATCAAACTGGCGGAAACACAGAACCCATTTGGCTTAAGTGGCAGGTATCTCATTTAAAAATATGAAGGTAACCATCCCTTTACTAGAAGCCTTCATTTAAAAAATTTATTCATGTCACCTGGAAACTGAGAAACATTACCTCTAGTTAACTAAGTCTGCAGATGACTGCAAACTAGGTATTATTGTCAAGACCCCTTCTGACACCAGTGCCCTTCAAAAAGAATTTAATAAATGGTGTCATTTTATCTAATCTGTTAAACATGAAAGCACATGCAGGCATGGTCATTATTTAGTTATTTAATTGTATACCTATGTTTTGTTTATCAAGTTATATGACTTGGCAGAGCACATTTTAAAATACACATGCAGACAAGTGTATGATCAAGTCTGTATACATATTGACAGCATTATCAAGTAGATTCTTGTCTGGAAAATTCATAGCACAATTCTCTATTTCTTTAGCTTTACAGTTAGGCAGACTTACGGATCTGTTGTCTTAAGTATTATTTTTTTGTTGCTGTTGCTGGCTTGTTTGTTTTTACCAGCATTCCAGATTTCCACTCACATGCTACAGTTTCTGACTTTAAGAATTAATCAAAGTGAAAGGGTAATGGTTCCAGTCACTCCATTTCCCTTTAACCCCCAATTTCTATACTTTCAGACGTACAGCATTACCATTCTTTTTCCAGTCACTTTCATCCAGTGCCTCTCTCACTATCTGTCTAGCAAAGCCTTCTGATTATAAAAACTTACATTGACACAGAACTATGCTGTAGTCAGAACCTGAATGATATTTTTTGGATAGATCAGTGAAATGTTTACATCAGAATGTAACTAGGTTAGTGATATAGTATGTGTCCACACCATTTATTCTTCCACAGACATTACAATACAGCAGGCCACTTCAGAAGGTAAGAAAACAGAGACACAAAACAAATTAAAGTAACAGAAATAATAAAATGATACAAAACATGTCTGCTATCATTCAAGAATCCAACAGATAAAGACTCGTACCTGAAATTTGCCATATGCATGTCAGTCTTGTTTTTACAGTGTATGAATTATTTTTCAGGCTATTAGTATGAATTAGTGTTTTACAATGACTATTTATAGCATTAACATGCAATGTGAGGTTGTAAGTTTTGACACTATCTTCTGCAGATATCATTGTCCACACCACAGGTGTTGAAAGTGTGATATGTTGCTCACACATTCTTATGTATAATGAATCGAGAGAGTAATCCTAATCATTGTGCAATAACGCATTAACTCTTGGGGCATACTGAGCATATTCCATTAACTTCCAGCTGCTGTAATTAATGTTTTGTTTGGACAAGATTTTGAATTTGCTCTTATCAGAAAAATGATGGTTCACACGGTTCTATGTTCCATTTAACACTTGGATATTATTCTTTTAGCACTTCCAGTGCGTTTGCCATTCATTCATAATGTTCTGTAAGAGAAAGTGACTTCGCTCATTTCCATTTCAGAAGACTACCTCCTTTTAAAGTTAATGATGCAGATAATATAAATTTGTGGTGTATCTTATCAGTGTGTGTCAATGAGAAATGTCTTTGAGTATGAAAATTTTGATTGTAAAGACACAAGAATATTCTTTACTAATGCTTTTCATAAAATAATTAACATTATCCATGAGGAGATGAATAGAACAGAACCCTAGCAAATGAAGCAGACATCCTAAATTACAGCATGGACTTTTGACAAAAGCACACTGTGAATTATTTTTGGCTTGTAGCATATCAGGGGAATGCTAATACTACATTATATTAAAATTGTACAAGCCTGCCTTGCATTTAGTTTCATTTTTTACTTAATTAAATAATGTCCAAACATTTCACACATTTTAAAGTCTCTTCTGGATAACATAATAATGTACAGCAGTTTTAAACACTGGGAATATTGTATAGTGTCTTTTTGTGTCTTGATTTAGCAGTAATAAGCACCATCCTGCCTGAATATATCCACAGAAATACTGAAAATTCATGAATTCATGAGAATCACAGATGGTTGAAAAAAAAGAGAGAATGGCAAAAACTCAGAAAGACTTATAAGACTGTATCACAAAATATTGAATACTTCTTTCCACTAAAAAAAGCCTGTATCAATAAATCCCAACTACAAAAATTAGATCAGGTGACATTTTGGTAGTGACACTGTTCAGAAAATGGTTCTAGCATTGTAATGTGTAGGGTTAGGGTTGGGGACAAAGGTAGGGTTAAGGGTATAGTTAGGGTTAGCAGACATGAGTAAGGTGGCAGAGGGTCTTCACATTGTTCAAAGCATCCTGCATAGCTTTGAATGTTAAACAACCTTTCTATACATATCTCTCTCTATACAGCAAAAGTGCACTGGTGGAAACAGGTGCTCGACACAATTCTTTTAGTGTAAACCAAACTTATTAATCCACTATTTGTCCGAAGACTTCATCAGAAACAAACGACCACATATCTCCACATTTCTCTCTCTATCTTGAAATCAGTATTGGAGTAATGCATAATGCCATTCTGTTTAGCTTGCAAATTCTAAGATAGTAGCACATACAAGATTTTAAGTATTAGTTCTGGATTTCAGCATTTGCCAAAGCAGGCTATGCTTTTTTTCTTCTATAAGTATGACATTCCTAGGCAGTAATAAAGCTAGAACAGAAAGTTAGGAAAAATATTATTTTTAACAATATGAGATATTACAAAATACTTGGTATTTGACATATTCATTCAACATCAGTTAGGCTATCCAAATTAACTCCATTTAGAATTGAAAAATAATAGCACGTCCGTCGATCTGTATCTTTCCAAACAACAATAATAATAGTAGCAACATAAATGATTGTCGAAATGCTCAAGAATTAAAAAAAAAACATTGTAAGGATGTGAAAATAAAGAAATGAATGACCTCATTCTATCTTTCACAGGCTAAATGGTGTGTGTGTGTGAAGATATGGTTTTGCTAAGTTTCAAGAATTACTGTTTAGTACATATTTGCATAACTTAGATGAAAGTGGCATTTTCCGAACTCGTACGAGATTATTGCTTTAGAGAGTGATGTAATTGCATGATTCTCTCTGATAAAAGAGAATTATATTTTACTCGGCTAAGTTTCCCAACCAGATTACTGGGCAAAGTCACTAACAGAAACTAACACTTTCCACTACAAGGCTCAGTAGTACTTAATTAATAAATTAATTCAATAATTATTTTCTGCTTTCTTTCCTTTTGAAAGAACATAGCAGACTGTATTGTGGGGATTTCTCATCATCATCACTGTAGTATGTACACATCGGTGAAGAGATTTCACTGGCATACATTGAGAAGTATTTTGGGCATGCAGTGTAAAGGAAAGTCATGTGAGTATGAAAAGTTGCCATACAAAATGATACCCTGTTTGTGTACTTTGTAGTATTTGCTGCTTTTTGGAATGTGTCTTCAAACTTTACATTTCCAAAAACTGAAGCTTTAAACACTAAGGATATGAAAAATTAGCAAATAAAATGAGGAATTCAGGAAATGAAGATTCATTTCTAAATTCTTTTATAGCTTTGTGTGTGTGTGTGTGTGTGTGTGTGTGTGTGTGTGTGTGTGTGTGTGTGTGTGTGTGTGGTTGTACTTGCAAGTGCACCTCCATTACCACCACCACAAGGATGATGATTACCACCCCAGAAGAACTGAGTTATACTTGTAGTTGTCTCACAACATCCACATTCCCATGCGTTTTCCAAAATTATTTTCATTCATCCCCTTTCCACTACCAACTCTTCTTAACTAAATTTACCATTTTACTGCATTACTACTTGATATATATAGGTATCCCTTTAATGTCATGGCATTCCATGTAGTTGACTAGCAGATTCTCTATCAATACCAATTTAGTGGTAGCAAGATACAAAAAGGTATTGCCTGATGAATAAAAACACAAAATGCCACTGTATGTGCCCATGCATATTTGTATGTGTGTGTGTGTGTGTGTGTATATATATTTATATATATATATATATATATATATATATATATATATATATATATATATACATATATATATATATATATATATATATATATATATATATATATATGTATATATGTGTGTACACACACACACATATATCTTGGTATATGTATGTATGCATGTATTTCTTTGGGATTCAAACATTTTAGCCACCATTTGTCATATGTTTATGTGTGTGTACTTTCATATTTTCATAAATGAGTGAGATATATATTGTTGATGGGACACTGACTGAAATATCATACCAGGAGTGTGAGAAGTACAGTCAGTCTCTATATAGAGTGCACAGTATTGAAGATGTTGCTAGTTATCTATTAATTATTATGACTATATGATATTTTTCAGTAATGATGCCAAAATTATGCAGATTCAATGTATTATATACTATTAGCTGAAACCTTAGAATATTGTGAAGAAAAATGCTGATGATAATTTATTTGTACATTGCACAAAATGAGAGACAAGAGAGTTTTTTTATATTTTTGAGTACACAAACAGGTAAATGTTCATGTTACTATACAATTTTAATAAAACAAGAACCCAGAAAGGCATAGCTTCTTGTTTAATTCTGGAAAAGTAAAACTCTGCTAATACTATCTATCTTAGTTGCATTTTTAAAATTAACTATTTATTTAACATGTTAATCTATTAAGTGGCTTATCCACAGACTCATTCTAGCAATGACCAATGCCACAAGGGCAAGACTAAATATACTATGCTTTAAAAATGTAGTGTAGCTAATGGGAGGACTGATGTACCCTGGGGGCATTAGAATATGCAAACTCTGCACAGACAGTGTTTGAAAGCCTCCAACATTCGTAGACATCATTTTGTTACATCTGTACCCATCTCATCAGTTATGGATTGCTGGCTACATTGATAATCACAGATAAAGCTCTGCAAAAGTGAGGCCATTACAAAAGGCAAATAGAAGGCTATATACCAAACAATTGCAATGCAACAGCATGGAAAATATGATATAGCTGACCAATGCAGGTCCAAAGTTTGCACTACTTAAGTATGAGTAATTTTGATGGGTTGTGAATGCTTACAAACCTGTTGACAAAATAGTTTTTCAATAACTTAATGAGACCAGCTGTAGCTCATGTTTGAGCACTGAAATTTGGAGCAGAAAGACAAAGTTCTTACAAGGGAAACAACATGCTGCCCATGATATGCAGTTCCATGGTGGGGAAAGCTTTTGTGAGAAAATGAAAAGTAAGCTGAAAGTCTTGAATTCACAATACAGTATCGATCTAAAGATATTTAAAGCATGGACTTTTGCCATTATTAAGAAAAACAGTTTGCTTTTACATTTCAATTTTTCCATTCTAAATAACATTTACTTTTCCCAAAATATTCATGTTTGAATGGCTTGTGCTTTTTAATATTTTTCAGAAGAGACTCAGGAACCTAAGGATCTCTGTAGTTTGCAATAAAGCTATTTCTTTATATCTGATGTGTGTGAATGAGTTAAGCTATTACTGATGAGTGATTCTTTGTATGAATCTGATCATATCAAAACCCTCATAAAATAAATATGGGACTGACCTACAAACACTGGATCCTGCACCAGTTCGGCACAAGAGGGCATCTGCCTCCTCCCAAGTTGATTTCTTGAAACAGTCCACCAAGGCGGGCGTATCATTATGAATAGAAATAAAACCCTACTATATAAAGATGGATTGAAACTGGCTCTTGGCAGCCACCCACGGGGTCCACATGGTTAAATTGCTGGAGCCATGTCAGACTCAAACCAGTGGTGTCCCACAAGGCTCAGTCCTGGGACCTCTTGTCTTGGTATATATATATTTTCCTGGTAGGCAGGCCAACAGGAAGGACTGTTGTTGAGCTCTGGCTAAGACTTGAACCTAAGCACTGAAATAATAGGACATGCTGGCTGGAGGGACAGATTCCCAGCAGCTCCTCTCACTCTAAAATAAAATCCCAGTCAGGTAGTTCCATTTCCCTCATCTCTCATTCTCTTCAAGAGGAGTCTGTGGAGATCGTCGTGGGGAGATACCCGTTTGCAATTTATCTGTTCTGTGTCACTGTAGGAAGAGTATACAGTATTTCTCGAAAAAACATAGCAAAATAAATTTAAAAAAATGGGTGGGGAAGCGAAACACATTCTGGCTCTGGCTAGACTATAAAGGCAGATACAGAGATAGAAGAGAATAGGAACCTATGAACCCATATCATATAATTGTATAACTGTGGAAGCATGTATTTGTGTCAGTCCTGATAATTATATAACTGTATGAAAATATGTATCAGTCCTGATCCATATGAAATAACATATACCACAAACATATATTAATTTGTTTTCCCTTAAAATTATTTAGATGACAAAATTACTATATATGGAATTCTTATGCCATATTCCTGTTTGGTTGTTAATATGGGTTTATGCATAGACAATACTGTAATCGACTGCTAAGAAATACTGCTGTGTTGACAAAGGTCATGTTACCAAATAGGTTATCAAATGGGCTGAATTGAGTTATGATGTAATTTCACAATGAGATGTGATTGGTTATTTTAAATATTTATATGATGTGTGATCACTTTACTTTTATGGTGTGATGAAGCTATCTAATGAAACCGCTTACCGTATTTAATTAAACACGGATATACTTTTTACATTTTATGCAAACTATTGGTTTTTCTTTCATGTTTTGTGGACTGCTCTAATATTAGTTTGTATCATTTTACGTTACCAAATATGTTTTGAAATTTGGACACATTGTAAATCATTGAGCTAGCAGCATATGTCTTTCATGTCTTCTCATTGTTGAGGTCTATACTTAATGTGGTGCTAAAACAGATAACATGTCTATCAAAACTCGTGACTATTGGATACCATATCGATTTCCAGCACTGGAGACTAAAAATGGCATCATAATAATAATATTTTCAGAAGGTAAGGAAGGAATTTTTTCATATTTTCTGGAATAATAGAAACAAGCCATTTTCTTCATGTTTGATTGCATGGACTTCATATACATAATCTAACTTTCCTGTATGGATATTTTCATTTTTCTACTAGTAAAGACAGACTCTATTATTTAATGTTCACAGTCCACCTAAAGTATTTATTTTACCCAGAGAACAGGTCATTACATCACAAAAAATGTGAAAATATATATCTTCTTAAAGCTTTGATGCGTCTATGGCTTTATTCAGTTTTTGAGAAAAATTTCTTCACTTTTTCCTCATATTGATGATACTTCAGAAATTGCCTATTCTGAAATTTAAGAGAAATTTGAGTTGCATCTTTCTGTGGCTTCAGTGATAAAAATGAGAAAGTCAGGCATGCCATGTTTTTTTTTTCTGATCACATTCAAGGTACTTTAAACTTTTGCTGTGGGTGTGGAGGACTGATGTCCAGGCACATTGTATGCCAAAGTGGGGAAAAAAAAAATACCCAGTGTCATACTTTTTTAATCTTTACTAGAAACCAGATACCCCAAGGGATTTCTAACTCATGTGTTACTGATTTGAGATACAGAGTATGTGATTATGAATTTGAAGATCTATGTGATTCATTGATGAGAAATGAAGTTTGCTACACACACACATTTGTCCTACAGCCCCCGATGTATTAAGTAAGATAAGTGGAAGGGGTTGGGGGGCTGAATACAGGATAGGATGATAGAGGTTTTGTAGCTGAGAGGGAGCTGGTTTGAGTAAAACTGAGAGAAAAGGGAGTGAAGTACTGCATAAGGTAGTTGAGGGTGGACTATTAAGAAGTAATATAAGGCATAGATGTTGTTAGGGTCAGTGTTTTAGTTCTGGCAACTGTGATCAAGTGACCATTCAGGATTAACATGTACAAGGTGGTTGCTAGAGAAGAAGAGAAGAGGTAAGGTATTTTTTTTCCTGCTACAGTTAGTGGGGGTTTGCAAGAGTGCCCCCCCACCCATAGAATGTCCAGAGTTTTGCTTCATATTGCTGGTTGTTCATTGTAATTTTTTGGTTTTCTGTCACGGGTCACTTAAGGAATACGATTAAGTTCCAGTCTTAATTTTGAGAGTGTTTGTGGCATGACCTGTTAAGATGCTGCTGCCAACACCATTTCTGTCAAGGGCATGGATTCTACTGTTAAAAAAGCCATGAGAAAATGCATGATAACACAATTTTGTTATTCTAGCAATTTCACAATTCTCTTATTCTAGCAACTTGCTAAGTTTATTGAATGAGGTTGAATCTGGGGCTAGTTTTAGCTTGGAAAGGAGATGTAACAGTTTGCTCAGCTGATCAAATTTTCATAGGGTATCCATAATTTTGTTCATGTCCTTCAGAAATGTTCATTCACATGAATCCTTATTCTGGAAACTTACTAGGGATCAGGTAAACAGCAAAACTGCTTTCTAATGGTAATATTGATTCTTTTGCTACTTGTTGGGTATAACAGGGCAATAATTGGAATCTGTGACATGGGATGTCTTAGTTTTGAGGATGTATGGATCCTTTCTGCATGGCTGGTCTTTGAGATTTATAGGCCACAAACTATGGTTAGGAGAGCCATGATGGCTCTGGTTTGGTGTATGCTGGTTTGTTAGTTCCAGGAAAGCTGTGTGATTAAAAATCTAAATTGTATCATCTTAGAAATTTGCTGTAGCCCTGGATGTTAGTTTCTGTGCTGTTTCATATTTTGTATTACTTGTCAGGATTTCCTGATATTTCTGCATTTAATGAATGAAAAATGAAATCACTCTTTAACCTCCATAAGCCGTGGTTTTGTAAAACCTGTACAAGGGTCTACTGTGAAGTAACAGTCTTTGCAACTTCTGATGTGCAGTCAGCTAACTGAGCTATGTAATGCAGAATAGTGAATGGTTAAGGGCTGGCATGCCACATGGCTGTCTGGATTGTGGTAGACTGTACAGATTTTACCTTAGCTGTTTTATTCTTTAGCTGTTTTATTCTTCTTAGGACTGGAAGGTTTTCTTTCAGCCTTTGAAGCCTTCAGAGAATGCATTCTAATGCAAATACTGTTATTGGTGAAACCCACCAAGTGTATCAGAACAATATTTAATCTCCTGATTTGCCCTTTGACTCCCCATTAATTTTTCTCTGTTCAGAGTTATTTAGTTATGAGGTGCATTATTGTGAGGGCTGGCATACCACTTGATGTCTCGACTGTAGCAGAATGGCCAGATTTTTGCCTTGTTTTGTTGATTACTCCTCGTAAGTTTGTGGCTTTTGTTTGGCAAATCACAGATGACAAACCTTAATAAATGAAGGCATACAGTTGACTTCTTGTTTTCATATCCTTCAGAAAATGCATGCTAATGCAAATATTGTTATTCTAGCGATGTGCAAAGCATATAAGGGCAACATTTAATCTCCCAATCTGGGCATTTTCCTTCTCAATAATTTAGCTTTGTTTGGATTGCATTAGTTAAGAGGTTGAGAGGTATGTTGGCTGTTGCCAGGTTTGTCGTGTTCTGGTACCCTTTGCTTGTAATTGTTGGGGCTGTTAATTGGGGTAGTTGATTTTTAGTTCATATATAAACCACTATATATACTGTTTGATGATGTGTCAATTGCTGGGCTATTGGTTTGATTTATCTTCTATAAGTGACGCTATAAGGGCTGTTTGTATTGAGTGAAGGATAGGGGTGGGGGGAGGCCCCAGGGAATCTTTCTGAGGAATGCATAATATATATATATGTGTGTGTGTGTATATATATATATATATATATATATATATATATATATATATATATATATATATATATGGATCCACTTCTAAATTCTATAATTTTAGTATCCCGAAGACCTTATTACTGAAACTGGAAATCTGAAAGTTCACAGTACCAGCAGTGCAGGTAAGATTATGGATCCATTGATTATGCCCCAGATTAAGAGGTTTAGGGTACCACTGTTGGGTCTAATTCTGAAAAGTAATCCAGGAGAGTATCAGATCAACTTGCCTTTTTCTGAGGGAAATTCATTGAATGATCATATCAACAAGGAGCTGGTAAAGGTTTAGTCCACATCCTCTGCTAAAGCAGTTAAGCAGATTCAGACAATGGATATCCCATAGTTAGCAAAATTGGTTACTGAGTCTGGCTTTACATTGCCAATAGCCAAATAAAATTGGATTAAATTGGGCTTGTTTATAAATGGTAAGTTCTTTTTTGAGATAGCTAACTGATGGGCTATGCAGTGACTTGTACTACATTTGAGACGTTCATTATGACTTTAAATTGGATTTGGAATCAATGGGTGAAAACTCAAATGGGAGTACATTATTTGCTAGTTGGAGAAGGTAGAATCAACACTGAGGCATGGGTGGACAAATCATGCAGCTTTGTCATGAGCTAGGGGTTCCTTCTTTTAAAACACAACAGGGAGGGCTCATTAAAGGAGATTACATTTTGGGTGTGAGGACTGATGCAGATAAAGGACATTTTTGTTTGTCTGAAGATAAATGCAATAAAGTGAAGGAGAGTATTTACAGGTCATTGAGTGAGAGCATTGTTGAATTTTGCCTGTCAGGCATTGATCATGCCCTTTTTGCATTCTATCAGTTTTGCAATTTCTGGGTGGATGTACCATGTGCAGAAAAGTATCCACCAAGGGTCCTGAGGAGGTTTGAGAGAGTGGCAGAGGAGGCTGACATTTACTTAAGCAGTTTTGGCCTGCTTCAACAAGGGAGTCATATATGTCCAGTTTGAATTCTTTAAGGCAATGTGTGCATGAGCTTAAGGCAGAAATAGGGTTTGGTCAGTTGAGTTGATTGCAAGGTATACATAGAAGCAGTTTAATGAATCTGTGAAAATGATTAAGGTACAGCTGTCAGCTTTAGCAGCACTAGCTAAATTTTGAGGTTTGTTCAACTGGATAAAGGATTGACTAATTGTGAAAAATTTCTGGGGATGGGAGAAGCTTAGAGGTTTAATTTTAGACAAACATATGCTTTTTGGGAGGTTTTTGTTAATGACATTAATAAAAGGTTACATGAAAGTTGCTAATTCTGTTGAGGGTTACATTTTGTGGGAATCTTTGGCTGTGTTTGTGTATATGGGGGCTATTAGGATTGTAGAGCTGTTAGCCAGTTTAAAGTGGAGAGATTTATGTATTATGGAAGAGGCTGTGCTTACCTGGGTTTAGGCATCTAAAATCGATCAAATATGTAAAGGCCGACAAATTGTTTTGGCACATAACAGTGAGCTTCAGTTGTTCCCATGAGCTAAGGATTAAGATGGTGGCTGTTAGTGAGGACAAAAAGGAATGAGGCAATTTTTGGTTTTATAGATAGCAGGGTATTATTTTGAGGCAATTTCCCGAGTCTTAGAAGAAGGCATTAAAATTGTAGGAGATAAGATGTTCAATATTTTTTGCATTTTTTTCCAGTAGGGAGAGTGACTGATCTAGCAACAGAGGGTAGATCCATTGAAATCCTTAAGGGCCAGGGCAGATGAAAGTCTAATGCTTTTCAATTGTATGTGAGGTAGTATAGTATTAGTGTGTCTGGCTAATATTGTTTATTTGCCTTTCAGATCAAATATCAGGTCATTGTTAGTCATTTGTATTTGTACTGGGCGGTAAAGAGGGCATTGGTAAGACCTATTGATGATTTGTTACAGCTTGACTCCAAGTTGTGGAAGTTTAATTGATTAAGGCATAGGAGTCTTAGATGGAGGCAGTTGTTACCTTTTATATAGGTACCAATGAGGTGGCATGTTTCACCTGACATTATTATGATCCATCTTTATGGTAATGATTTAGGTGTGGTTTCAAAATTGCAACTATTGTCAGTGACAGTAAGGGATTTATCAGAGATTAAGCGTAAGCACCCTAGTTTGCTTATACTGCAGTCAGCAATGATTCCTAGGTTGGTTAGAAGGAATGTTTGAAATTGAGTGTTATATAAACTGCTCATTAATTTGTTAATCATCAGCTAGCTAATGTTTCAAGGACTATGGGTCTCGTCATGTTGGATCACTGAGACGTGCATGATAAAGATCCTGTTTGGTATAGTTCAGATGGTATACGCTTGTGTGATGTTGGGTGTGACTTATTAAATGTTATTATTTCATTGTTAGTGAAGGATTAGCCAAAGTGATGAAATGGGGGAGCAATTTGCGGCCGCAGACTGGTGGGTTGAGGGTCAATGCCTTCGGTTCAGAAGCAGGCCCTTTTTACCTTTCTCATTCTTGGTTTTAGGTAAGATGAATTAAGTTGCCCTGGCTGGAAGCCTGCAAGTTAGCACCTGAGTACCATGCTGCTTATTGTGTTGATGGATGAGAAAACTAATGTGCCTTTTTCACTGTAAAAACATTTTGGAATGCTTGGTTACAGATGGTTTACCGCTGTCCTTGTTAATTGAATGCTACGTTCTTTAAGAAATTGCTGAGATTTTATTCAATAAATGGTCACAATTGTAATTTCATGTCAGTGTTTTATTCAGGAGATTGGTGCACAATTGTTTCTGGCAAAAGTGCTAAATGCATAACAGGATGGCTTTTGAAAGAATCAAGACCAACATTTGATGAAACCATTAATATATGTTGTGTGATTGAACTGCTAAGGGTACCCTCTTCATCAATGGCACAGTATTATGGAACATTGACACAGTGACTAACAGTAAGGAGGAGGCAATGCAGAAGGTGCAGAAAAATATTTTTAAAATAGAGAAGCGTTCATGTGGCAGAAAAATATTTTATTCAATATGATGTCTAAGAGTAAATGAGTTGTGGGAGGCCCAACCAATGTGCTTGTTCTGGTAATAACCAAGAAACAGGTAACATAATATAAAAGATCACACTTGTAGTATATGTGGTACAACTGGCCATTATGCAAGGATGTACTTTAAAAGGAAATTAGGCACAGACAGAGCATTAATGTGTAAGAAACTGACAGTTATGTGAAATGCAAAGTAATGGTGATTAGTCTGCTAATAGTTACTATGAAGACTGTGTAAGACCAAGTCTTTAACTGGGATTAAAACACAAATCTTTATAGTTTGATAGTAAGTCTAGGTAAGACGTCTGTCCGGAGGAACCATGCATACATTTAAATTTTGAAGAAAAGTGTAACAGCACATGAGTCTATATTCAAAGTGCAGGCTCTAAACTGTAAGTCATGGGAGTCCACCTTTGTGCTTTTGTCATACTGAGGGCACAAACTGAAGTGTGGCAAATTTATTTAAATTATGCTTCTAATTGCCATTTTAAGCAGTAGCACAGCAGATGAAGTTTAAACAAGCCGGTGTTGCTGCCAGATATGCATATTTTATGTATATGTGTGGATGACAGGCTTCCACAAGTACAAGATAGCAATATTTACATAGTCACAAAGATAGATAAATAGAGTTCTTGCTGCATAGTATTCCAAATGTGCAAATATCCAACCACATAGTGGAACACACTTCATAAATAGAACACACTCAAAAACGTCTTTTCAGGAAGGCTTACATTTCTAGATAGGTCCATAGGTTCACAGATAAGTGCTAGGCTATTTGGACTTTTGGCCATTTTAAGCTTAGCCACCTTCTTTTTTGGTGCTTGAATTAACCTTTGTCATCAAAGCTCAAAACCATACACCCAAACCACACTACCTTAATAAAATGCACAATCTATCCCACTTCCAAAAAGAAACATTTCTCAACAGCTTTGTTGCTCACAACATCTAAAGGATCTCCCCTTAGATGATGTAGTTACATATTTTCCGGAACCTTCCTTAATATTCCACACAATTTAGCCCCCTCAGAACAAAACATGCATAATCCATACCAGCCCCTTGGTTTACCAGAACCTCAAAACATGTAATCCAAGTTATAGACAAGGCCTGAAATTCCTGGATCAAGAATAAATCACAATACAACCTACAAATATTTAAACAACTCAGTAATCACATTAAACAGCATATCAAAATAGATAAACAATGCTACACTAATCTACAGTCCAAAAAATTTAAAAAGCCAAAGGGATTCTGGTCAACTATTAAAAAAATCCTCATACCAGGTCATGCTACCCAACCAGAGCCCACAGTGCCCAATTACACAGAAAACACTTCCATGCTCTTTAATATAGACTCAGTCACATCCCTAATCGAACACTACACCCTTCTTACCATCTGCTCAATCCCCAGCAGCACCTGTGACTCTGTCCCTTCTTACTGCAACCAGCTCCCACCTCATCCATTAAAAACACCTATTTAAACTAAAATCTAACACCCTAGCGCCCAACATTCTCCCCCACTGAATATCTAAAAATGGCTGGTGAGGCTATAGCCTATCTAGTTTTGCTACTCATCTACCACTCTATCACATAAGCATTTTTAATTTTAAAGAGGCTTTATGAAGCTGATCTTTTATTAATGCTACCATAAAGACTGTGCAACTTTTTAGCTGCATATTTCCTTTACATATGGCTGCACTTCCATTTACATATTTACAGTACTGCTGGCACTCTATATGTATGGTAGTGATTCAATTTGAATAGTTTTTTTTAGGAATATAAAAGCTACTAGCTGTCAAATATTGAGCTGCTCAATCCAACATCATACTATTAGTGTTAGTTACTTCATTTTTCCTGATTTCTTAATTAAACGCTGCAGGAATATAATTTTTAGCCTCACATCCCTTTTCCTTATCTAATTGTAATATTATTTGTATTCATTGTCTGCTATAAGATGTGATTCAGTGTATTGCTTTCTTGATATATCAGCAGCAATATCACCTTTACTACACAAAACTGACACATAACTGGTTATGGTAGCCTTACTCACTCATTAAACTGGATGTGGTTGAAAGACATTTTCTGTGCCAATGTACTAATCATGATAATATTATAGTATGCTGCAAAAAAAGTGTATTTATTTTGTGATTTCAGAAAAGTTCTACTTTTACAGCTAGGTCTGTTTCATTTTTTAAGTTTAAAAATGTCAAAAAATGAGATAAACCAATGGCCAGTGTTACCAGCATGCACTGCTCATACCAGTTAATGTTAAATTATAGTGATCGGGGTGGTGGCATTGGATAATTGAAATACTTAGTAAAGCTACATCTAGTGGGAAACTGGATAAGGGTCACAGTCATGCATTACAGGTGTAAGTAGACAGAAGATGTTTCTTTGGAAATTGAGGGCATCAAAACCTTGGTCCATCAGTTTGGTTGTCTTGAGGACTGTCTGTGTTTGTATGTATTTCTGAGTGTGTATGAACTTGAATGTGGCATAGTCTGTGTGCGCCTATTCTTATGTTCATCTTTTGAAAGATGTTATATGCTTTATTGTAGTCAATATTTTTTCAAGCAATTAAGGATCATGTAGGCAGAAAATTGACACTTTGGCAGGTGGAAGATGGTCTTTTATGTGAAAGCAGATAAGCAATTGTCTTCCACTTCTTGAAAACAATTGTAATTATTGAATCTTTTTTAACAGATCTGAAGTATGAAGATCTATAGTCTCAAAACACTCAGTAAGAATTTCACTGTCAGGTCTCAACAAATGATTCATTGCACACTATGAAGTCAAGCAGTTACTAAAACTATTGACACTAAAAATCTCAATCTTTACAAAACATATTCCTCAAACTAACTAGCCATCAGTATACCAATATTTCCTGTTTTAATCTGACACTCACATCTGTTGTTATCCCTTTTAACTTCCAGCTTGTGAAAGTCCAAGTCTTAAAAATCAAACTCTCAGTAACAGACTGTAGAACTATTTATATCATATACCACTTGACTAAAAAAAAAAAAAAAAAAATTCTGACTGTTTCCCAAAGTCAGCATGCCTCCTTACAGTATGTATCCAAAATAAAAGACCACAGACAGATATTAGACTACTTATATTTCCTAGGGATCAGGACAGCAGTATTGCCGTGGTTTACCATTCTCGCCAAGAGACCTTTCCAGATAACAGCTGCATCAAATTTCTTAGACATCAGAACACTCTCATAGCAAACTGTAATGGTCCTGCTATTGTAGAAGGAAGTAGCAGTCCACAAAAATCACAAAAACTGATAGGCCAAAGAAGAGCCATAATGACAATAGCATGGACTTTTGAGGATAAGAAAGAAATTATGTGGTGTTACTATTATGCAAAAAGCCTAGAATTTCCAGATACAAGATATACAAAAAGATTAAGAGAGAAATTAGAGGAAAGAAAAATACTTCCGCAAGAAAAACAGAAGCGGCAAATAAATGTGTTCATTAATACAACAGATTTGTGAAAAACATTATATAGACCAATTAACTTTTACCTATTTAGAAAAATAAACATCTGAGGAAGTGCAAAAATATAAACAACAAAACACAGAAATTTTTGAAAAGTATAATAAAGAAATGTGGACATGGGAAAGAGAGAGAGATTTGATATGGTACAATATTTATACAAAGTTGAAAGCCAAACTAATCAATACAAAAAAGGCAGCTCCAAAGATATTCAAAGAGAAATACAGGCAAAGGCATCCAGATATGGAAATTTTTACAATAAGAAAAATAATATCACAAAGAGGGAATGTAGAAAAGAAGATTAACAAAGTAGAAGTTAAAAAAATAGAAGCTGAAGTTATGAAATGCCTGCGAAGTGAAGGATTTGTTGTGAAGGTCTAACACAGATTACATCACAGCACAGAAACAGGAAGATCAGGTGACATCTGAAGAAGAAATATGTACATGGGAAAGAAAAACAGTTTTAATATGGTGTAATATTTATGGAAAGACTAAAGCAAAACTAATCAATACAAAAAGAGCAGCACCAAAGATATTTGAAGAGAAATACAGGCAAAGAAATCTGGACATGGTAAACTTTACTATACAAAAAATAAGAAGACAAAGAGAAAAAGTAGAAAACTATTAGCGATTGAGAAGTTAAAGAAATAGAAACTGGGATTATGGAGTACCTGCAAATTGAATGATTCACCATAGAAAATCTAACTCAGAATGCACTACAGCAGGATAGAGCAATAGACATCCACATTAAGGAGAAAGCAGTGAAATGGGAAGCAACTGGTCATTTGCCATATGAAGATATTTTGGAGCCTTCCACAGGAAACCAGTATAAACTTTCACTTGAAGCTGGACAACAAGGGAAGGAACAGAAAACTGTGGCAACTCTGGAGCAGTCAATGTTGAGGAGTGATAGTCCAGTGAGTCCCCATATGACAGAGCAATGGACGACACAGGCTGAAATTGAAGAGAATGTTCCACAGGAAGATGCTATAGAACTTTCTACAGAATGCCCGCAGAAAATGGAGAACAAAAAATGTGCCCTCGGTTTCAAAGAAAATGAGCTAAGACAATAGTTACTTGATTTAATAAAAACAGATATATTAAGATCAAAGAAAGAAACAGACTGAAGAAAGTCAATAAAATAAAAACCCAAAAGTCAGAATTTTGATAAAACAAATGAACACAGTAATTAGGACCATCCATAGAGATCCATGCAATATAACAGAAGTAAATAGGATATATTACTGTGCAGTTAAATTAATAACTGATAAAGCCCTACCACAAGAACGCAGGATAGTGAGGGAAAGGAAGGGGAGAAATCAAATACCATCATGGAAGTATCGAATAGAGAAAACTATAAAGCAATTAAGACAAGTAGTGTCACAGTTAGAGGAGTATAGAAGAGTGAACAGATCAACAAAAATACAAAGAAAGACAGATGTGATAAAAGCAATGCACAATATTATGAAGGATCAGGATCTATCATGCACTATTGCAAATAATAAACTAAAAATATCAGCACAGGTGGAAAAACTTAGAAGCTACTTAGATAAATATAAAGGAAATGTACAAAATAAGCAATTTATTGATGGGCCCCAAAACATTTTATACAGAATTGGGAAACAGGGTAAAAGAAACTGAAACTCCACCAAATAAAAGAAGAAATAGATATGTTTTGGAGAAATAGCTATGAAGATCCTGTGGAACATGACAACGATGCTGAATGGATAGAAAAAGTAAAAGAAGGAATAAGAAGCTCAAATGTACAAGATATGAAATGGGATGAAGTAACGGCCAAAGAGATTGAAGCAAAGTTAAGAAAAGCTCCTAACTGGAAAATCCCAGACCTAGATGCAGTACCTAGCCTCTGGCTAAAGGATATTAACATCTTTACATTAAGATATAGCCATGAATAAGAACTATTTATATGCACACCCCAGACACCAACCTGGTTAACAACAGGAAAAACTATGTCCTACTTAATAGTGAACTTGCAAGCTGTACTAAAAGCTATAGACCAATAACTTGCTTTTCAAAAATGTATAAACTATACACTGGAAGTTGTGCTGACACTATTTATAGTTATTTAGAAAAAAACTCAAACATGACAATAGAATAAAAGGACTCCCAGAAAACAACAAAATGTAAAGACTTTTCATCATCTTTCTGTGAGTGATTTAAAACTGTATAGTTCAGCATTAGAGGAACTGAAAGCACAACTGCAAGTGGTCAAAACTCTTTCAGATGATATAAGAATGAAAGTAACATTTAAAGCATGAAAACTGCAGCACCAAAAAAAGCATCAGCATGGGAGAGGAATGTGATATGAAAGAACTCGACCAGCAGGGAGTGTATAAATATTTGGAAATTTATGAAGGATCAACAATAAAACTTAGTAAGGAATACTTTAGAGACTAAAATTAATACTGAAAACAGAGCTGACATCTAGGAACAAAGTACAAGCTATAAACCAATTTGCTCTTCCTGTCCTAACTTACACTTTTAGAGTGACTGACTGTCCCCAAAAGGTGTTGGATTGGTTGGGCAGGAAAACAAGAAGGATGCTTCATGCTCATCAAATGATTTATAAAAATCAGTGCATACCAAGACTATATATTCCCTGTTCTGAAAGAGGTATGGGCCACCTCAAAATTGATTACATATATAGATCTGCAGTACTAGGACTGCATACACATCCGCTGACCTCACAAAACTCAAACATAGTGAATGTTTTGAAATTTGAGGAGACTATGTCTAAGATGACTTCCCTGCTTAGTTTAGCAGAAGCATATTGGTATCAAGTGGGAATAGAAATCAAACCAGAAATAGATAAACATTGGGCAGCAACTGAATGTGCCAAAAAATAAAAGAAATAATATAAGGTAAAGGAACAGATGAAAGGATAAGAAATGTTGAAAAGGCATAAATATAGTTGCAAGTACAGAAATCTCTTGAAGTAACCTCATATTAATCAGGATTGAACACGGAATGGTTAAGGACAGGTGAAGTTAAACCAGAAGACCAAAGGTTAGTATTGGCAACCCAAGATACTGGACACTGTATATATTGGTTTATAAAGTCCATTGAACATTTGGGAGAAATAGACAAATGTAGGTTTTGTAAAACAGAATTGGAAACAGTTGTACATCTTGTTGCTGGTTGTGATTTACTAATGGCAGAAAGACTGTATACTGTAATTATTCAAACATTATAATATTGAAATAGCTGAAGAATGCTGGAAACATTAGCCACAAAGCATCATAGAAAATGATGAAGCTTATATCACATGGAATCACTCATTATCAATAGTTCAAAAATAGATGCGAGAAAACCAGATATAGTAGTCCATAAAAAGGTCAGAAAATGCTTATTGAAATTGCTACTTCCAATGACTACAGTGTCTTATGTACAGAGAGAGACAAAATCATAAAATACCAGGATTTGCAGGCAGAAATGAAAAAAGTGTGGAAGAAGGATACCCAGACAGTTCCAATAGTAGTAGGAGCAACGGGTCGTATAAAAAAGAATTTACAATCATACTTACATATGTTACTCATAGATCACTGCGGTGGTGGTGCTGCAGTAGCATTGTCACCTCACAGTAAGACATTGTCCTGTTCGATTCTCAGCTAGACTGTCTTCTGTGTGGAGACATGCATGAATGGGCATACCTTCGTTGAAGGTTGTGTGTCAGAGCCGGCAACTCAGCATGTAAAAATCTACTGCCAATCATTAGCAGACCGAAGTTCCGCTGTGGCGACCCCTAACCAGGGAAAGCTGAAAGACACAACAACAACAACTTACATATGTTACCCATACATGTAACACCATACGAATTGCAGAAGGAGTCTATATGGGTGCTACAAAGAGTACTTCTGGCTAATATCAAAGATTAAAACAATAGTAATTTCATGAATTTTAATTATATTTTGACTTAGGAATGAGGTCTATTCCCGTCATGGTATTAGAAACCCAAAAGACTTTGAGAAGTAAAAAAAAAAAAAAAAACAAAACAAATGCTCTACTGGTTTCTATATTTTCAGCCCTATTGACCTCCATATTTATCAAGTCATTACCTTCTGACATCCCAAATCCAAATTATGTAATTCATGCATATGGCCCAGTAGTTTTATATTTTGATGACTCTAGCCAGCTAGGGAAAAGCTTTGAATACTTCTCAGATGGGAGAGTGTTCTGTCAGTTACCTGCTACAAAACCTATTAAATGCTCTTTGTCATAATGTAGAAATTTACAGAAAAGGCTAGCACTACCATCTAAGACTCATTAGGTGCTATCATTCCACAAGCTGATAAAAACAGTACTTTGGCATTTGGCTAGATCAGCATCTCAACATCATATACCACACATCTTACATACAACCAAGTGATCTGTCTGTTAAAGATATCCTACTTCCATCTAATTGTATTATCCATGAAGCCCAAAAGGCATTCAGAATTAACATACTCATAACAACGCTTGAGTACATACTCCCTTTAATAATTTTTAAATCTTAGAAAAACATCACTACCCATTGTACAACTCAGTTTAACAAGATAAGCAGATTCATTAACTTATCTGACAACAGACAGCAGCAGTATACATCAACAGAGGCAAAAGTTTGCCTATAACAGAGCACTATATATGTTTGACATTCTTATCGACACAATACTGATACAGAACTATTGCTTACCACTGGCCTTTAAGCTTAAATTCAGAAACATTTTTTACACACAGTTTAAATAATAAAGACATGCCTGGGGGTTCAATAAACTCTGTATAGGCTTCATCAAAGCCTATATGGCATTTATGTGTTATGTGATGAGCAGCAGTGCTCACCGTGCTTACATGAATGCAAGCAAGGTTTCATAGCCAGCAGCATTTGCCAAGGTTGCAAGTGAATCTCAAAATGTCATGTTTGCGTATATGAGTATTACAACATGTTGCTGAACCCAGTAGTATGTTCCCATCTACTCACTATGATGTAATATTGCTGTGTGTCAGATAACTTTTCCAGATGCTAGGTATACACATGCACAGTTGTTCCACACTCCATCTGTCACCATGATGGTTAAATGAGAATTTTTTAGAATGTGGATACAGTCCACTATCACAACACATGCATTTGTACGGCAACAATATACATAGCATCATCCCATGTCCCCAGTCCTCAGGAAACATATTATTACAGTTGTCTTGGAAGGAACATGTAACCAAATGGTAGCAGCATCAGTACAGTAGCTCAAATCCCAAACTGGAATACACTGTAGTTGACTACAGTACATCCACACATTCACATAGCACATGTGAGTGACAACATAGACATGTGCACTGTTCATAGGGTCAAAGGAGATTGCTAGGCTAATGGCTAAGAGCCCATGCAGGTCTAGTCATTATTATAATAATTAACCCAATTCGCGATCTCTAGGTGAGGGAAGATATCAAAGGGTAGGTGAGTATGCATTTGCTTTTATTACAGACTGCCTCTATCTATATGGGACATGGGCACCACCCCATGAGTGAATTAGCAAACACACACATCCAGTGGTCTGGATAGGGCTTGTAGAGAGTCAGGGAAGGGCTGTGCTTCATGATGTGTGTATGCATCTTTGAGATGATGACATCCTCACTGTTCCACAGAAAAGATGTTATGTGGGCAGAGGGAAAAAGGGGATGTTGGATTCAGTGAGCTGTGCAAAGGAGTTCACCTGAGTAGCAGTCAAATGAGAACAGCTTCAAAACATTATACAATGACCGTAATATGCAACCAACCCCCCCACACACACACACACCCACATTGACTGAGGTCAGATTTGAACACCATACCTATTTAGGTATACAAGGTGAATTTCATACAACATAAGACTATCTCCACCACAGAAGTCTAACCTACAGTCTGTTAGAGTGCACTTTATAGAGGATGACATCATCAGTGTATGCTGAGAAGAAGATGTTGGGAGGAGTGCCTGACATAGCTATCGACTCACATCTCTGAGAAAATTATCTCCAGACTGATAGTTGAAGCAAGACACACACACACAAAAGCTGACTGCTGAGAGATAAGAACCCCTACCTGTCAAGTTACACATGGTGGAAAACACAATACTTAATACTAGTGTCACCAATGTCTGACTTTAGCAGTGTCAGAGTGCATTTTATAGAGGCTGGCATAATCATAGTGTTGCAGGAACATGCTGTTCTGAGACTTGGGTGCAAATCCAGGATTTGTGATTTGTTTGTGTGAGCACAATTTGCAAAAGTAATAAATATATCCCAACAACCAAGGTCAAATAAGCTGTCAAGAATACATATTGCAGAAGTGAGACAGACGTGTACCTGTTTTTCTGAATGTTGTGTAGATACAATTATCACACACACACACACACACACACACACACACACACACACACGCACACGCACACACACACACACACACACACGCACACGCACACGCATACACACACACACACACACACACACACACACACACACACACACACACACACACACACACACACACACACACACACTCAGACACTTGGAAAACACCATTAGTGAAAGGATTGAGTTCTGTGTCTTCATAACTGGATGAAGGTATGTCCACATTAGTACAAACTTACTGACAATATCAATGGGATATGATTATGCATGACCAATGTCCACTGTCACTATAAACCTATATCAGTTCTAACAATGCGGTTAGGCTATGCAATTGTGGAGCCCGTTTGACAATGGCCCAACTACTGATATATCATCTGCAAGTTCATTGCTACAGGGCACACATGAATATCAGAAAGTGTGTGTTCAGTCAAGCACATGTCATTGCCCTTTTCTTGTGTTTATAAATGCATTTGCATCTATTGGAGGATTACAACCCAGTAACCAGCATTAGACAAGCTATACACCTATTCACAAAGCACATCACTGAGGAGCTGATTCCTACAGATAATGAAAAAGCAAATGTGTGAGTATCAATGGCTGTGCTAAAGTATCACTCTTCCCCATATTGTATCAGTAATGTGCACTTGTGCAGCTTATAGCTGTTTACAGGCCTCACTGCAAATCATACGTTGTAGGTACAGCTTGCTACAAATGACAAGGGGTGGTGCATCTTTTGAAATGATTAGTATGACTCAGGAGATATGCCAACTATTTGTAAAGGGCCTGATATCCTGCAAAGTGTTTGCAATATGCTTCTTCATAGTAAGGACAGTTTCCACATCATATTAGATGAATATGTCATCCATCATCCTACCAAAGATGCTACCATCTATTATTTTGAGACAGAGAAGGCAGTGACAGACACAAGGCTATAGAGGATATTAGTACTGTCCTGGCACATTCATAAACATGCTAATGGTCTGCTGGTATGACATGTCTTCCCATCGAGAATATGTCCTGCTCTGTAGCATGAATTGCATGAGATAAGGGTAGATGAGATATAGAGTGACAATTAATACAGTCATATACATCTGTTTGAAAAATATGTGGGACATCTGAAACATAATAGTGCAATGTGGGAATTGACTTTTGACAGTTGTGACCCACCTTACAGTTTATAGAGATGCCATACTTATGTAGAAGAAGGGGTAGGCAGATGAATAGGTAACAGATACACAGGAAAGAGACCTATGAAAACAATCCTTAACATCCCCTACTCCTGGGTTATAAGCCTCGACAAGATACAAACTTATGTTTATACATCTGATCATCATCTAAACGTAACACAGATGGAATCCTACAACATATTTTGAAACCTTGCACACTACAGGAGCACTGAAAACCTATTGAATCCAAGGTAACATGTTGGTATTACTCATCAGCAGAGTAATGATGGTACGCATAAACCATGAGATGACCTCCATATCCATCACCCTAATAGATATACACACTTAAAGAGGGGTCAGAGTGGAGGGGTGAATACAAAGATAGATGGACATGCACATAAAAATGTTTGGTGTAATGGAACATTCATGGACATGTTTTTGGCGTGTTCTCATTATTAACTTCCCATGGTCTGTAGCATGAAGTGACTGATATAAGGACAAGGAAGGGTTAGGAGAGGGACAGCAAGCTTATAATAAGCTTTACAAGGTTGAATAAATATCTCATAATGATAATTGTGGGGATGGATGTCATTTCAAATACTTTTTTTTTGTCCAGTATTCAAAATATTTCCAGGAGAACTCATAACAGTGAGATGTTAAGACGTCAGTGATTAAAAATATCATAGACATATAACAAATTACTAAAAAATGATGTGAGATGCATCTGGAATTGAACCCTTGATGCTATGGGTAAAAACAATCTTCAGTCAAGTGATTTATATCAACACTCTACATAAGAAATTGCCCTTTGTTACATCCAGCCGTCTATGAACTGTCAGAGTAATTGTTTCAAAGTAGTGCTTTTACTCTGCCTTAACTCTGTGTTCCTCTAACAGAGCCAGTTTAAGCATTATCACACACAGATAAATGCATGAGTGTGGTCAATGGTAAAAACTCACCAGGTCATTCAATAGGACATGAAAAGCCATTCACAGCCACACAGCATTGGTGCATGATGCCAAACTCTGCGCAAATGCAGAGAACAAAAAGTGAAGGCTTTTTTATGGGCCATTTCTGGTCATATGTGCTGCATGTGATTCTATTTTTCAACCAGAGTAAATGCGTGAAAATGGGTTTGATAGGCTAGTGGTCAAATGGGGAAGCAAGCGGAGGGAAGAACAATGGGAAAGCAATACAGTCATTTTCAGGTGAGGATTCGGGGAGGACCATAGATATTCACTTCTTCACCACAGTAATGTACACAGATAGACACAATTTGATGGATTTGGACTGGCATCACAACATAGATGGGTGGCAGTAGTGCAGTGATGTTGTATAGTCAGTTGGACCAAATCAAGTGTGTTGAAAAGACACATATGCAAAGTGGACAGCTGTGTATGGGACAACTTTTTGTTTGTTTCAAAAAGAGAGGAATGTTGTGGAGAGACCTAGGAATGTGAGGGTCAGGTAGGTAGGGTAGGTGAAGAAGCAGATGCAGACAAACAGGATATACAAGACAGACACAGGGATGGTAATGGACTCAAAAAGGTTGGGAGAAACCATGATTGGGGATAGGTAGGGCACATCAGAACCACATGTCTGTCATGCATGGAAACAATGAGAATCTAGTCCTCATCTTCAGAGGTGTCATCACTCTCCCCTTCCTTGGTTGCCCATGAGACTGCCTGATATGGGTCAATTTTTAGGAGCACCTTCTCCACTTGGCTGATGCAGTTACCAAGGCCACTTACTACTAGATCAAGCACCTCCCCTGGCAGCTCCTGGCAGGTGACATAATCACCCCCTCCACCAGTACTCCCAGAGGGTACTACTTCACTACCAGCTGGGGCACTTCTACCTGACAAGGATGGATGAGGTTGGGGAGTTTGTGGAGGCACTACTGCCTGATTGTGTCCCAGAGGTGCTGGGTATTGGTGTGGCAGCTGTTGGAGGGTAGGCAGGCTGAGCTGCAGCAGTTGGCCCACCTCCCTGTGTGAAATGCATTTGTTTTGTTGTCAGAAAGATATGGCATCAGATCAGTGTGATTCCAGGTAACCCCCCCCTGCAAAAAAAAAAAATATATATATAGATAAAGGGGTGGGTGAGATATTCATTCTTTATTACAATAAATAACCATGTAATATCCTTGCTACAGAGCATTAATGCTCCCAACAATGATTGTGAATTGTTCAAAGTAGTCCTTGGAATGTGCACATATTTCATATATGCTTTCAAAGAGAGTACAGAGTAAGTTAATAGCATGACATTAAAGCCAATATTGCTACATTTCAACTGTAAAATAATACTTGTTGAATGTGAATCTATAGGTTAGTTGTGGGTATTGAATCCACATAATCTGAATACACTATTACACTTGCTCACTACAATCACCAGCAGCTACAGGAGAAAGGATGCATGCTTGCTGTTACAGTAAAGATGTGCATGTTGAAGTTTGTACTGATCTATGGAATCACAGTAATTAATACAATCAGGGTCAGTTGTGCTGCAGACATACCACTTGTCTCTCTGAGTCCCTGGAGTGTCTCAGCATGTGCCTTCCTATTCACCATTAGTTATAAAACAGAGAATAAGAGAAGAGACATGAAAGTGTTATGTATACCAGCCTTGGATATCTACACCATTCCATATCATTTAAGTTGCTTGATCTGTATACTTATATAAGTGGAGGGTTTTAGCAGTTATACACTCATCCAGCCACTGGTTGAGTTGTGCCTGATTGCACCTCTTAAGGTCACTGTAGTGGTGCCTAGTCAGCCTTGTACTGAGACATAGTATAGTCCCTCTGTGGCAGCCTCTGGCTGTAGCAATTGACAAGGAATGTAAAAATGATTTTGGACTTCTCCACACCCCACCCCTGTGCCCTGAATATGGCGCCATCATTCTCATCACCTGCCATGCCTGCAGAGTCCTCCAGCAACAGTAGCAATGCTTTCCTTCCAAATTATGATCTCAATTTTTACTACCAGTGCATGAACATGCCAACCGCATTTATGTCGTGGCAAGCAAGGAGAAATTTTGCCAAACAAAGAGGAAGAGAGTTCATGAAACAGCAATGATGCTGTGAAACTTGGCAATGATCTTTGACATGTGTGACACTATACCTGTTCACACTTTGTCCAGTAGTCAACCCTAAAATGCTCAATGGCTTGGATTTTAAAATTTGACTTTTGAGGGATCCATGGCATGACTTGGCACATATTTTGTTGGGACTTGTACACTTTTAGACGTATTTTGTACAAGGTGATATTCAAGCTTATACACAAGAGAATGTATACATTTCCACATGTGATTATCCCTCATTACCACAGAAGAAGTGCTTGCCAACCAGCTTAAACTGTGTGACACTAAAAGGTCCGGGCTCATGATTTCTCAGGACAAATATTGGCAATGTATAGACTTGCATGAGTTTTGTAATAGAGTTTGAAGTTATGATACATACCTCACAATACATTCTGTTGTACAGTTGTAATTGGGTTGCAGGAGGGGTGTAGCTGATTGTCTGTAAACTATTTTGTCTATCACACATATGCAAATGCAGTTTTTTAATTACACAATCATAATTGTCATGCTAAACCAGTTACTCACTTAATCAACTGGGGTTGCTACATCAGTCAATTAATGAGCTAAGATACCTACAAATGTATGTGTATGCAAGCAGTAATGATACTTTTCAGTCAATCAACCAACAATATATATAGGTATTGGCATGTAGTATTACCTTTACGATCAAAGTCTTAGGAGCAATGACAGTGTGACACCCTTACTAAAAGGTAGAGTCTATTGGATTTGAACCCTGGCTCACCTATGTTCTGAACATGAACTCAATGCACTTACACCTGGTACCACAGAGAAAGTTAGGCAGCAAGTGTATTTTCTCCACTCAGTACTGTCCAGATTGTTGATGGCCACACATTGTCAGTGAGCCTGATTGCACGAAGGGAGGCACACCAAATTATTTTTTTCACTTTTTCCCTTAAACAGTGTACGGGTTTGTATTCAGGCAACATACAAATGAAAAAGGCAAGTGTGGACCATATTACTTGTGTAAGTACTCATTATGACTAAGAATATCTACTGTGGGACTCCAACCCTGCTTTACCTCTGTTCTCTTTATTTTTTAGCTTGCTATGTTTATACCTTGTGCCACAGCGAAAGTTATCCAACAGATGGAATTTTTGCATTTATTACCATCCATATTGCTGGCCACCATGCAGTGCGACTACGCATACTTATACTCCATAAGGCAACTGAAATTAAATTTTTCAGATTTTCTTTGAGCAGTGAACCATGCTTGTACTATGCCGAGCACTGCCCACTTGGTAAAGGAATGAATAAATACATTAATAAATAAAATAAGTAAATAAATAAAAGGGAGACAAATGTTAAGCAATTAGACAGCTCTGGATTTGAGCCATCAGACTTTTACGCTTACACAACACAGTTATAGTGGGTTACTTCTCTTTGCCACAGACACAGCTTTGCAATAGCAGTCAAATAATATGCATACAAGCAATTCACAATTCATATCCAGTATTGAACTGTACACACACTTGGAAATTCTCAGTTGATTGTACATGTGTAGATAACATATTTAGTGGAATGAGTGATCACACAATATTTATGAACATTTGCAAAACTGCAGGTCTCTCTTCTCTTTGTAATTTGGGAATGTTTCTCTTATCTCTGCTTTGCTATCAGATATGCAATCTTTGTGCATATCCTCTCATTTCTGATTCAGGGTGTGATACAGATACATGACAATGAGCAGCAGTTTTCAGCAAAAGCAGGAAACTGTGCTAGCACCCACAACCCTCCTGGACATGGATAGCCATTACTAAATATAGTCCTGAGTACTGACTAGAGTATCTATGGTATTACATTGGGATGAAATGGCTAAGCTTGAAATGACCTCTAGGATACTAGCCTAGCAACATCATATGATCCTATTATGCAAAAGTAAAATACATGTGGCTGTTTGGTTTTGTGTAAAAGCTCACTCCAGTTATTTCTACTCTTTTGTTCTACAGAGTATCACCACTAACACAACCACTTCAGGGAGGGATATCTGTGAATTACTATGTTTTGCTTCAGTCAGACTAATCATTCACAGTTGCAAGCCTTTGCCACTTAACAGTGGTGCACAGGCTACACTATGTTTACATGTGCTACACAAAGTTAAAAGTTTGGTATTCAGCAATTCTGATGAGTTCACTCCTCATATGCACCTTTAGAGTGCTCAGACGTCTCAATCTGCACTATAAATGCTAGCTGGGGAAATTCAAGGTGAGGAGAGCCTTTTCACTCATGCTTATTGCTACACTTGTGAGAATGTAGGGATAAGTAGACGTTGGACTCTATTTTATATAGTGGGTATTTAAGTTACATGAGGCAGGTTATTTGGAAAATTGTATAAGTATATATTACAGATGTCATTCATGTCAGATATTAATGGCATTGCTGGACAACTCACACTCATTCTATTCAGGTACATTTACATGTACCATTTATGCAGGTGTCTGCCATTCATTCATATTTTTACACATTTTTCTATAACATTTTCCATTCTTACCTTGACAGTCCTGCAGTTACAAGTATTGTCATCCAGGGCTGACTCTGTCTGATTCCAGCAGTACACAGCCATTACACAGGGAAATGAATATTGCGAACATTGCCTGGCATCAGTTGTACTCTATGCATGTGCATAGGATGAAAGAAGTACCCCTTAGGTAGCCAGCATGTGTGCTGTCCATTGCATCTTGGCCAAAGCAAGAGCATATTGTGCATGCTTACATCTACCTACATTCACAGCAGGTGGGGTTTCCCCCTCTGACTCCTCACCTGCATGTGGATGTTGTGACCCTGCCAGTGAGGGTGGAATGGTGCTCCTACCTCTTGGTGTTCCTCCTGCAGCTGTTAACACAGGATGATACTGTGTAGTATAGCACAGACTGTAATAATTTCAACAGAAGTACTGGGATCATACTACAGGACCCACTGATGCATCTAGGTACTGAAATCATGACTTCAGCTGCCCAAACACATTATCTATTATGTTTCTTGTGTGATTGTGTGCCTTATTATAGCATTCCTCCATGGGTGTGTGTAAATTTCTAATGGGCATCAGTCATGGTTCCAATGCAGATCCCATAGCCCTCAGTAAATAGCCTTGTGGGACATCACCTCTAGAAAACCTGTGGTAGTGCTGTGAGATGTGCCAGATATGGGAGTCATGGTATCTGCTGAGGTTGTAAGCATACACATTCAGGAAGATTGCCCTAGCATTATAAAATGAGCTGGCAGTTAAGTAAGTGGAACTCCTTTCTGCTGATGTAGACCCTTCCCTGTTACCCGTGTGGTGATTTGATCTCAATGTGGGTGCAGACTATTGCATCCATGACTTTAGGGAAGTGTGTATGGCATAAAACTCCTGGATAATTCTACCTCTGTCACTGGCATGCTGTAATATAGCATTCAGGTATTGATGTAGAATCCTGAATGCTGATGCTGATGTCAACCCCCAGAATGTCCCCAGTGGGTCTCTGAAAGGTTGTCCTTTAGTTAGACTTCTAAGTGCTACACATACCTAAGTCTCCACAGGTATTGGCTCCCTTCTGTTTCTCCATGGTCTTAATTGAGGATGTTAGAGGTTGCAGAGTTCCTGGAGTGTGTTTCTATCCAACTTGTATTGCTCTACTATTTCCACTTCATGCAGACCATGGAAGTTAAACAAAGTCTAAATACCCTTCTACTCCTTGCCCAAGGTTTAGCAGCAGCAGCTGCAGAGACTTGAGCCTTTTGCACATAAACATGAACAATAGCAGCAGCAGCAGCCCTTAACATTATTTCTTTCTGTGTAATTTCAGTGGTTGCATTACAAAAGGTTTTGGAGTACAGGGCAGATGGCTACACGGAATGTACACAATTAATTTAGAGCTTGCTGAACAGCTCCATCATCTTGGATTAGCTTGTTAGCCTATAACTTGGCTCCATATGCACTAATTAGCACATCATGATGTTTAGCTGGTTTGCGAGGCTCTACACTTTGTATAAAGCCATTTACTTATCGTAAATTGACTCACTGTTGTGTGCGCTTCTCACTGACTATGGGAACATGGTGTGACTGACCAATGTAGGGTTTATTGAATCCAGACCATAATCTTTCTACTAAGCCAACTTTTGCCTAAGTTAGAGGAGAAAAACTATTTGTAGCACAGACCATGAAAATGGGAGCAATGTTCTCCAGTGGATCCCAGACTTTTTCAATTCTCAGCTCCCTTGCTGAATCTAGGTATTCTCAAGCTCCCCTCCCCCACACGGCAGGCATAAAGTGCATATTTTATTTTATTTTATGTATTTATTTATTTGACATTTGTTTAATGATGCTGCCTGACTGGACTAGGAGAACTGGGGAGAAAAGCTCAAAAGTATAATAAAAAGACAATTGTATAAAAAAGTGTACATTCTGCTTAACAGCATAACACTGATCTACTATATACCTACTATGGTTGAGAGGTAAACAAACCTAATGGCAACGTTATTAACTTTAAGTTTATATGAGCAATATTTAAAATCTGTCCCTATTGTTTGTCTTTGTCCATCATATCTCTCAACTGTATAGATTTTGCAGAATGTTCAGATTTTTGCCTCATATTTTTGATCTTTTTCTCATAAAATTGTTTTCTGGCAAATCACTGGCAGATCATTGAGGTTGAAGTCAGAGAATAATGACAGACAGTTGATACTTCATACCCTTCAAAAATTCATGCTAATTCAAAACCTGCATTTCTATCAACTTTCCAAGTTTGTGAGAGCAGTACTTAAGTGTCCCTATTTTCTGCCTTTGTACCCCCACTATTTTTGGCTTTATCCAGATTTCTTGATCTAAGAGGGCGAGAGGTATGGTCCAGGCTTACACAGACCTCATTGCTGCCAGGGATCACTCTCAATCCTCACTCTCTCCCACCGTGACACACACACACACACACACACACACACACACACACACACACACACACACACACACACACACACACACACACACACACACAGTCTCTCTTGCATCCATGCATGCAATCACTCACACATCGTTCTCACTCTCTCCTGATCAAACATGCACACATTCACTTCCTCATTCATACCTGCATTCACTCACACATTGCTCTCACTGTCTGTCACACCCCCATGCCACACACCCACATATGCATTCATTCATACATCCCTCTCACTCTTCCAATCTAACACATACCCACACACAGTCACTTTCTCATTCATACCTGCATTCATTCACACATTGCTCTTACTCTCCCAATCTTACACATACACACACAGCCACTTCCTCATTCATACCTGCATTCATTCACTCACACACACACACACACACACACACACACACACACACACACACACACACACACACACACACACACACACACACACTTCCTCATTCATACCTGCATTCGCTCACACATCACTCTCACTCTCCCAATCACAAACACACACACACACACACACACTTCTTCATTCATTCCTGCATTAATTCACACATCGCTCTCACTCTCCTGATCTCTCTCACACACAGACTCTTTTGCTTTCATGCACACATTCACTCACATACACAGACACACACACACTCATACAGGCATTCACTTACCTGACGACCCAGTTCCAAGTGCTCTACTGCCCAGTACTGGTCTGCGGCCCTGTGGTTGTGGACCGCTGCTATACTTGATGCCAGTTCTGCTAAAAAGCTACAGTGTAAGTCTAGACTTAGCTTGCCGCAAACTAACAAGCTAAGCTGCAAAAGAAAGTGTGAACTGTTCGCAGTTTATTTTGCAGCTAAGCTTATTAGTTCGCGAGGCTTCTGTGAGGAAGCCGCAGCTCCTCAGGGTGCCACAGCACACACTTTGGGAACCTCTGTTCTATACAACTTTAGAAATTGTTAAAGCTTTCCAGAATTCAAATACAAATTATTCAACACTATTCAGAAAATATGTAAACATTCTTGAAGCCATGACAAAGGATACAATCTGGACAAATGTCTGCTACTGTTATTTCCACTACTGAAATTTTTATTTTTAATTAGTAGAACAAGATATCTGTTTTGTGCTTATGTAAATACCCTATGTAGATACACATACTCATTTTTTTCTCTTTTAGTTTTATTTGTATAACATTTCATTCATACATGTTTAACACATATGTCCATGTGTGTGTGTATTTCCCTTTTTCCTTCAAAACATTAACAGCATGACATCTTATTTTCTCATCTATGCCATTATTGCGTAACAGATATCTCCTGACTATGTCAAGTGGCTTGGAGTGGTGCTGGGACGGCTCCTTTGAACCTGTTAATGTACCTGGCCAAAAAGTATTCAGAGAGTTAAGAAGGGATAATTAGTAAGACATGTAAAATATTGAAAGATAGCTATAAGAATCTATCAGAGGAGGTTAGAAAAGATTGGGAAGAAAAATTGGATAGGTGATTTACAAGGGAACAATGGGAGGACATGTGGATTGCTGTCAAGTTTGCAACAAAGTCTAGAAGATTTAGGATTTTTGCTTGAAAGTGTTTGCACATGTATGTTTATACTTTAAGCAGACTCCAAAGAATTTTTCATCAGGTAGATGCAAATGTTGAAGGTGTGATAGGGAAAAAGAGCTAACGGTGAACATATATCTTGGGTGTATAATGAGTTGGCAAATTTTAAAAATTTGTTCCAAAGTACTCTGCAGAAAGAATGGGTGAGCAAATGTTTGTAACTGAGGTAATTATTCTTTATAGCTGGGACTCAAGATCTGAATTGCCTAGACATTGTAAAGCCTTAAGTTTAATTCTGGTGGCTGCCTAGAAAATGGAAGTCAAAGTCTAAACCAACTGTATTTGAAAACTGAATATTGTAACAGAGATAAAAGAACTGGAAGTGGGATCTCTTTAAAAAGGAAGGAACAAATTAAAAAGAAATAAATGGAAATTGGGGAAGCAATGCATGAAGCATTATGTTCTGGAGGAGGAATAAGGTTTAAGGGAAGGCAGGACTTGATCAGTTTATGTAATATTGATAGTTATACAAAACAACATATGGAAAGTATAATGTATGTAACTGGTGACATTTTAATATGCATTGTTTTCTTTTATATCAAGGTATGTTTGGCTGTGTCTTATGCATTCATTTATGTGTTTAGATAGATAAGCAGACAAAATCTTACAAATAGAGAGAGGTAGATGAAACAAGTTGTGGAAAAAAAATCTTTTATCCAGCATTTCAATATCTTCCTCTTGATGACAGATGTCAAAGATGTATTCAGATTTTTTTTTTTTTTGAGTTGGAGGCAAAGGCAATCTGCATAAGAAAGTGACTAATTCCTACAATAGTGATATTTGGCTTCATGTGAAAGGGAATGATGGTTTCTGTGTGTGTGTATGTAAGTATACGTCTGTGTTCATCTATGTGTCAGCATCTGTGTATGCCTGAGATGAATAAATTAATAGCATTACCGTTGCCCAAATATCTTTCATTTCATCTCAGTAAGGTGTGATATGTCTGCACAGTTGGAAGGTGGTTATTCTTCTGACTGTTGACCTGAGCAAAACATAGGCTTCTCTACCCCAAAATGCCATGTTATAGGAGATAGGACAATATACATTTGTAGAATAACAGCTCTGCATGAAAATGCAACATACAGTTGAATATGTTTAATGTGTGTTTCATTTTTATTGACAACCTTTTAGATGTTTGGAAAGCACCCCATTTTTAACATAAAGGTTATGTCCTTTTACTAGGAGATAATGTACTCTCACCTTCAAGTAACCGCAGTCTTCAAACTGGAAATTTCCAATCAATTTTTTGTTAATGATGAAAAATGGAGGAATGTTATCTGCATATGAGAATGGCACAGCTACAAGGGATGTAAATATTTAATTATCTTAGGTCTTCATAATTGAAAATAGAAAAGCTTACTTAGGAGATTGACTAGAGAATGGGTGTGCCAGTGGAAGCAATGAATACATTGTTTTGGACTTGATTTGAAGTGTGATTTGAGCTAAAGGACAAAGCCATTAATGACTGATCAATTCATGTGCCTATCATAATCTCTGGAGTTTTCCTTTGACCAAACAGATAAGATACTTGATTCAGGTGTTGGGAATTATATTGCTTTATAAAGTGGCTATTTCTCCATAATAGACTCAAGTTCTCAACAATTATGGAAGGTGTCATAACAGAACAAGTTTCAGATGAATCAACAGCGGTTTCCCTGTAAACCAGTAAGGATTCAACTAGTATGACTGAGGGTAGCAGGAGGAGGTTGTAATTCATTTTAATGCAACTGCTTCATAAAGTTATCAATTTAGAATTAAAATGTGTACAAATATTTGCAATAATTTATTTCTGTTTCCCAACTATTAATAACTACTACATTAGCTACGGGATATCATTTGCAATACTAGTGGCTTATACAGCTATGACTGTTGAATATGGCATTTGAATAATTAAAAAATATCAAGGAAAGACTGATATGTAGCAATTGACATTTTTGACCTTGCCACTGGGCCTGAACTACCCACAGAGTTCTAATAAAAGGTTGTCTAGTAAAGAGTGATGACGGAGTTGCTTCATACACTCATCTCTGTTTATGCAAGGCCACTGTGTACTATTTTGAGTTTTTTTCCTTCCTCCATTGTTATGAAATGTAGCACTGTTATAAACACATATGTACTTTCTTTAAAATAGATGACTGGGTGTTATGTGTGTAATTTTTTTATTTGGTTGTTACTAAGTCTTTTTTTTAAATAATTATGACTATCATTTATATGGGAAAATTTTTAATATCTTCAATATCTTTATAATGTAATATTTTAATATTTCTAATTATTGCGACTATTCGATTTAGAACCCTCATTTTAATTTATTTCAAAGAGGTTTAATGTTTGTGACCACCCCTCATTTTGATATTTTTGATTGTTTAATTGAGTTTAAACTTTTTATTAGGAAACTTAATTTGTTAGTGTATTTTGATGGTAAGAATTATCCTAGTTCCAATAGATTCAAGGAAAAAAAAGCTTGTTTAACCCTCGTAATCACTCATTAGTAACATTGTTTGAAACTAAATGTGAAAGGGAGATTTATAATTTGTATCAAATGAGATGGAATTATGTGCTAGCAATATTTCTAGACAGGAAAGATTATTATGGCATGATTTGAAGTTTGACAAAACATTGTACATTATGAAGCATGATGATGGGGGGGTGGCATTGTATTGATGTATTCTTTAGACTATGCTAGTAACATGTGTGACGACTTATATGACACTGAGACTTATATCCTAAGTACCAAAAATGAAACACTATCAACATACAGAAAAATTGATTTACTGTTTGAAAAACTTTTATTACAAGGGTTGCATTATAAGGCTGAGTTTGAATATCTTTTGACCAAGAAACCTGTTATTCCAACTATATTTGGTATTCCAAAAGTCTACAAAAACTTACTAGCACCTTCTATGAGACTTGCTGTTGCAGCACAGCATTCTAAGACATACACATTGTCTTCTTACATTGATAAAAAAATAAAACATGATAAATTATGATCACATATTATGAGATTGTTGGGACTTTTGCATAGCTGTTATTATTGACTTGTTTAGTTTGGATTTAACTTTTTCATCAATTGGTATGGTTGATATGTTTTTATCAATTCCACTCCAAACTGGACTTGACTTTTTTCTTAATGCTATTTTGAAATGTAACTATGCAGCATATCAGTATATTTCAATTTGAATGGATTTTCTGGAAATTATGTAGACTAGCAACTACATTTATTTTATAGGTGAATATTTTAAACAAATTAGAGGTGTTGTTATGAGGGCTGCTTGCACCCATATTTTTACAAAGTCGGTTATGCTCACCTGGGAACATCAATTTATGTTTAATTCACCTTTTGTTAATTGTTTGAGTCTTTGTCAGACATTTGGATGATGACTGTAGCTTTTGCCAAAGGACTCTGAAGAAAGATTAATGGAATTGTTTTCTTTTATAAGTGATTTTATTTCCTTCTTAAAATTTATATACAGTTTTTCTAAGGGCTACATTAATTATTTGGATGTGACTGTTTTATTTCTAATATTTATAGAAAAAGTACTTTTTGAATTCTTATTTATATTTTGGCAGTTGCCCCCCTCCCCCCTTGTTAAGGGTCAGTTTGTTCACCTTGCCAGAACAATTTTTCAGACAACTTGTTTGTTGAAGGGAGTGTTATATTGACTAACATGCTTCTTGCCAGAGGTTATCCTTATGATTTCTTTCAGAATATCTGGCAAGAAGTGAAAAATGGAAGACATACTAAGCATTGTATACTTTTGGGTTGAGGACTTAATATATCAAACAAATATGCAGGTTCAGAACTGTGATGGTTTTAACAGAGATTTGGTTTTAAAGTTACAGCCTGATATTCAGTCAGTTAAGGATATTATACGGTCTTATTGGCATATTTTTAAAGTTGATGTCAAATTGAAGCACATTTTGGCAAATGAGCCATGTTTTATGTTTAAGAAGGGTATCAAACTAAGAACAGTATTGAGAAAGCTGGTTTCTCTTTAAAGAAACAGTTATTAGTAAACTTTCTGGCAACAGTAAGTGCGGTAATTTTAATCAGTGTAATTAAATTTTTGCCGGTGTTTCTATATGTTTAAGGGGCTGTTTTAGAAAGCTTCCTCAAGGGTATGATTGTTCGTCTTGTGGTATTATATGTCTTGCTATATGTGAAACAGAAAGAGTGCTATATCCAAATGAATATATGAACATTATTATGACACCAGGAGGCGTTGTGAAAAAAAATCACTTTATTCAAGTTCACGTAAAATTGTTCATTTTGAAAGATTTTTGCTTAGAGTTTTAGAATAAGTCACACGGTCCCCAGTGTTGTCCATGAGAGACCACCATTAAATATAGGGAATTTTTTTGGCAGCTGAAACATAATGCCACAGGACCACCCTGAATTAAATGACCATATTTTATTAAAGGTGTTCTCAAATTGAAGTCTCTAAAGTTGTAGCATTTTACTTATTTATTAATTTTCAGAGGTCTATACACTATTTATTATTTGCTGCTCTGTTTGAGTTTTTTAGTTTCATAAGTATACTGTACAGTGCTTGTTAAATCTAGGCTTTGTGTTTTTAAGATGGGTATTAATGAATTTCGTTGTGGTTTATAGATGTTATTTAAATTGAGATTTTTTTGTACTAATTTACTCTGAAGAAGTGTATATTTAAAGGACAAAATGTTTAATTTTTGTTTTATTAAATAGTTTTAAGTTTATTGACTGGTACTCAATGGTGATTCTTTTTTTGGTATTTATATTGCAGACATTTTTTACCTGTCATTTTACTGAGCTGTTTCCCACACTAAACATTTTTAGTTTTAATTTTTCTTAATTACCTTTTATCCAAAGAAAATAGTAAACTTTTTTTTACTTAACCAGCATATCCACTTTCTCAGCAAGACCTTTTGATTCTAAATCTATTTAGTTAATGGAAATACGTGTTTATTATTTTTCACCTTTTCTGTTACCCTTAATTTTAATATTCCTGAAAGCTTAAGAAATAGGATCACCAGAATAATCAAGTTGAGTATACAAAAAACTTCTAATGTTTCTCAGTATTGCTCCTTCTACTTAAGACCAGTATCACTTCATCAGTGATATACTTACTCCCTTGTCCATTTTCAGATGGCTTTAAATCCAGTTGTCTTAAATTCTGGGATTAAGGAAGGAAAATAGCAAGCAGGAAAATGATTTACTTCCGCTATGACTTAAAATATTAATTTCTACCTCTCTCGTCTTCCACAAAGATTCTCTTGTGGAATGTGCTTGCATAAAATAGATGTAATTTTCATGGACTACTGCCTACAGTCTAAATCCAGCAAAAATTTACACCCGTGCCTACAATATTCTTCTTCTATAAAAAATACAGCTCAGTCATTTCAAACTTGAGAAAGCCCAGTGGAAGGATAGAGATGGAAATTGTGAGGTAATCCTTCTTTTTTAACCTCATTTTTATTTGTTTTTAAGAATATCTGATAAATCATTACAGAGTTGATTAAAGTACAAATTTTAAGTTTCTAATCATGTATGTTGCTTTTCTATTTCTTTTATAGAACCTTCCATGTCATACCTTCTTTAATATTATTACAGAATTACTTTAGTCATTATTCTTTCAGGTACTTGTAAATTAAGTGCAGTGGCTCGTTTGCTCAATGCCAATGCACTTATTCTTCAAATTAACATACAGCTACTTTAATTATGTAACATAGTACTTTTCTACAGTATTATAATTCATTTTTTGGCAGTCATGGTGAGCAATTTTCTGTACATGTAAACATCCTGAACACAAAAGTAGTGATATAATATGATATATGTATATACGGAATGCTAAACAAAATGCATTAAAGATTTCAACATAAATCATGGGAAGGCAAAATCATACTCAGTTTGTACAGAAAAAAGCCTGTCTTTTGTAAATGATGAACGACTATTGCAAACTTCATTTCATTACCATCCTCTGAATGTAAATAGATTGGAAGTCATGAAATCTTACTGAAAATACTTTCTCAGCTTCTACTATTACTGAAGTGTTGCTATGCACTGTTGCCAAAAGATCTTTTAAAATATTTTAATTAAAATTTGTAAAGTATGTTAGAAATTAAGGTTTTACTCCTAAATGGAACTACCTGTTTTGTAAAATAAATGTCTGGGTCATATTTCTTTTAATAGTTATGATTTCTGTTGAACTATCAAATAGCGTGATGACAGTGGTTTTAAATGGCTACTGAATGGCATTCCGGGAATGCACAACTGCTGATGTCACTTGTAATGGAAAAAACATTGCAAACTAAAGGAACATTATTTCTCTAACTGTATAATTGACACGGTATTATCATTCTGCCTCATAATACTTGACTTACTGTATTAAGAGTAGGAGCACTGAGGAAGCATATAAACACTTGCTCAGTATCAGCGTTGCTTGGTTTGTTTTTATGAAGCATATAACCAGACATTTTTTGAACAGCAAAGGAATACTATCCCATGAAATGTAACTGGATACTTTGAGAAAGCTGTTGTCACATCTACACAAACTAGGGCTTAACAATATAAAAGGTCTATTTTTCCCATAATCAAATGTTATGTGGAAGAGACTGGAGTTTATCAAAACATTTTCTGTTCACAATTCTTATTTTTATCTCTTTTAGCTATGCCAACCATACCTAATTTCATTGGAATTATGAATCATATTTATACAGAATTTTGAAAATTGGCCAGAACATTGAAGTGCATTCCAATGAAAGAAGGTATTACAGGGCTAACATTTAGTACATTCTACTGCCCTTCAGACTTTCTTGCCAGCTAAGATTAGGAGGCTAGAGCCCTGAAAGAGGTCAATGTTAGGTCAATAATAATCAAAGTGTTCAACCTGGCAGCAAAAAATATACAATAATAAAGAGGCTGGAGGGAGGGAGCAGCTACTGTTGTAGTTATCATGCAAACATTTTCTGTTACAGTAAAGATACTATGGTCATCATTTGATAACTATACTGCAATAGCCTTAGCTATATGGGTAGAGTGCCATAGCTTATACTGACTATGAAGAAGAAGGGTGAGGGTCCAGGAGCTCATAGAGAATGGTCCTAGCAAAGCCTACTTTAGACCTGGAAAAGGAATATAGGTTGTAGTGTTTTGTTAAAGTATGTACAGAAGACCATGTTGCTGCTTCTAGAATACTTCTAAAATCCATCCCTTTCTAAAAAGCCATTGAAAAAGCCTTGGCCACAGTGAACTGTACCTTGTCCCTGTCTGGCATTATCTTCTGAGTATAACAAAAGGAAGTAGCAAGTCACAATTTGGATATTGTCTGCTTTTACACAAGTTGGCTTATTTTTCTTGCTTTCATAAGAAATGAATAGCTGATCAAAATTTCTGAAGGTTTTACTTCTATTAAGATAACTTCTGAGTTGTTGGTGGCCATTTAGAGAATGAAGAATCCATTCTCACTCATTTTTAGGTTCGGAAAAGAAGGCAGGGAGATGTATAGCTTGGTCAAAAGTAAACTTGAAAAGCACTTTAGGCATAAAAGAAGGGTTAGTTCTCAAGGACGCCATATATTTGTGGAAAATAAGATAATGGTGCCCTACCTTGACAGCTTGCAACTCAGACACTGTTCTTTGCATACAGCAAATTCACCTGTGGAGATTGTACCTGAGAGTGCCTAGCAAATTATATTGCTGTAAATTCTGAGGAAATTAGGTAACTTATTAAGAACTATGGCATGAGCTTCTGAAATTAATAAGTCAGTGAAAGTTGCAGCTACAGTGATGCATTCTGGGGAAATGCATGAGAATCAGTATATTATTTACTTTACTTTTCTTGGCAAAGAAGAAAAGCACCTGTAAACATGCATGGCTTTTGGAATAACATAATTAAAATGTCTAATTTTCAAGTGAGTTAATGCATAGGTTTTAATATATTTTGTGGATATAGAATCTGATTAGAGTAAGGAATTCATGATCAGCAAATCTGAAAATTAAAAAAAACTGTTACACATGGGACATATTTTTCTAACTAGTGGTAATATAGAATTATCACAGTGTTTTTAGCTTTTGATGCAGTCATGGCTTGATCTTGTGAGATAGCGGGAGACAAGTTGGTTTCAGATATATCTTGTGCAATAGAAGCATTGGACAGAGGAGTAAAGTTTGAGCTAAGTATTTTTTGGCCAGTAAAGTAGTTATATCTTCAGCCTTAGGGTAGGTAACGCCATCCAAAATTATCTTGGTGCACTTCTGCTTTGTCCTTCTGCGATTTCAAACATCGCTAAAAAAGACCTTGTGACTGTCTTTGGCTTGAGCGTCTATTTTATACTCCGATATGGCTTTGCTGGATTTTATTAAGCTCATGTGAGACTGCTTTATTTCACTTATGTGAACTCTATCATTGTGAGAAATTGTTGTTCTTAGTTTTGGTTAAAAATTCTCTTTCTTGTATAATAAAACTTGTTGATATGGTTCCACCAAGGAGGGGTTGTTTCTGGTATTTGCCCTGCGCTTCTCCTTACTTGCAGGTTTTTACATTATGGCATGGTGTGGTAATGTACATTACCCTTATATTCAGTGGAGTTATCTGGTCTGTCAGAGATCTGAAGCTTGCCATTGTTAGAGCAGGTAGTTTCTCTTATAGAAATTTCTTAAGGAACCTTGGATGGAAAGGGTCTCTGGGGTCAATTTTATTTTGAAGGAGATGGATTTATGTTCAGATCCAAGATGTTTTTGTGCTTAGAAGATACTCTAATTGTTCCAGGGCAGTCACATTGAAGGAATCTCTCTGAGTGTGCAATAGTGGTGGTATAGATTTTCAACTTTATGTTTGGGTAGTTGGTGTAATACTGAGTTATTCTTTTTCCTGTATATAGGTGTTGTGCATTTCTTTGTTCATAGAGGGAGTTCTATAGCATTCTAATATATGGTGCAGGACCTTTCTGATGCTTATTTGGACATTAAGAAGTTCTAGTGCATCATGCTGTTTCACCAGCCTTAATGTTGGTCTCTTCTGGATGAAGATTGAGTAATCTCCATCTTTTTTCTCCATCTTGCATAGCAGCTGGTCTAAATGTGTGGAAGGGGTTATAGCTATGCATAGTGGAAATGCTCTGTGACATTTTATACCATGTCTCAGTCACTACACAGATTTCTGCATCCTGCAGGTTGAGAAGGGCTTTTAAGGAATGTCATTTTTTTATGCTCTTAGCATTGATCTGTAACACCATCATATTTTCTTTTGCTTGCATCTTTATGTTGGTAGGTTTTCAGGTGGGTGGACAGTGTCTTTGCCAAGAAATGAAATGCAAGGCAGGAGGGATGCAGGCCATCCCTGGCAAAGCATTGTGGTCTGTTGTTCATATACTTCCAGGCTGACAAATATTCAAAACCTTTCAAATAACAACAAAAAATTAAACAATTGTTGAAGTTAGCTATTTTTTGCTCATATTGTGTCATTGCCCTTAGAGAAAGTAGTATGCTGCTCGCTTCTAGGCACATGCCTTCCTGAGATGCATAATTTGACAGCTCCATCTTGTTTTTTTTTCATATAGTGTAGCCAGGTACAATGACAAAGTCATATTGGCACTTGCTGTTTGAGGAACTGAGACATGCATGTTCTTCTGATGGATCCTGGCAACAGAAAAACAACTATATATCACCCTTTCCTTTCTCAACCTGATAAGAGGGATATCTGTATGTCCTACAGTAGAGACACTTATATCTGGAATGTTTGCTTTGGTATCAGATGCCTAGCTTAGAAGTTCTTGTGCTATGTGAGGTGGTAAGCTTAACTTTCTGAGTGTGCTTTTTGCCCATCTTACATTTGGGAGATGTCTGAGGTTTAGGCAAGTGAATCTTTAGAATGGCAGTATATGATGTGATGTGCTGTATGGTGTACACCTGACAATTTTGGTGTCTGAGTTTCCTGTTTGTGACATACTTGCCTCCAAAGACATTTTACATGCAAAGCTCTCACACACTGTGTTATGCGGTTTGAGTTGTAGATGATTGTCAGACACCATGAGACAATTCTTACACTGTTTCAAGACTGCTCATCTCAGTCAGGCTGGCTACACAAGTTGTGGAAAAGTATTGGTCAATTCTCTTGACAGGGATGACTCTGGGGCAGCAGCAACTATAACTGCGTGGAATTTGGTTTGCTTAGGATAACGTCTGTCTAGACTTACTACTAAGGCATGAGGAAATGCCTAGCTATTTGGTTGGGAATTTACTATACCTCAAGACGTGTTTATTTGTGCTTGTTCCTAGTTTTTTGAGCCTCATACCTGGATTTGTAAGGTTGTATATATTTTGCAGGTCTTTTGTAGGGGAAAAAAGACTCTTGTGCCTATGTTGGCAGTGCACTGAAAGCAGCTCAGATCAACTTTTTTGCTTCCCTTTTTTGATGAAAAGCTCAACTCTTACAGTTCATGGCTTTCCACAATTCTCAGCATTTTCAATAAAACACCCTGTGTGACCCCAGCCCAGCTGATCATGGCAGACTAGTTAGACAGGGATCCAGCCAAACAAAACCAGTAGTGGAGCTCTGTGACATCTGAACCTGTAGCAAGTCACTGTTCCTGTATTCTAGTGATGCTGAGCTACAGGTTAATGACCCCAGGAAGGTTAGAATTTCATAAATGTTACTGTTTCCAGTGGTAGCATGGAAAACTGTAATAAGTGTACCTACAGTAAGCTAAAGCAGGGAGATCAGAACTTAATGTATCTGTGTGAGCTGTGAGGCCTTACATCAACTTATAAGGACAGGGAAAACAGTAGCAATGAAACAAACAGAAAGGCATTGGAATGCAACTTTAAGTAAATGATAATAAATTTTTAATAAACAGAATAAAAGGTGCTAGTAGTAAAACTGGAATGCAAACAGCTGTAGAAATACAAAAGCACTAATCCTGCAGCAAAAATTACAATAGTTATACTATTGCAATCCAGCTACAGTCTGAAGCACTAGACAAGGCAAAGATTTACTAGTATTACTGCTTACAGAAAAAGGAAACGATAAATCACTAAATGACGTTCATATCCTGCAGTGGTTAACAATTCTTTTACAGTTGTGAATGAAGTACAAGACTGTATATATAGACTTATCTGTATATGTAGACTAGCTACTTATTCTGCTGTATTACTGCCTCTTAAATCATTTTTCAGTTGTGCACTTGCCTTGCTTCATTTAAAAAGTTTTAAATTGCTAATTTTGTGGCGTTTTAATTGCATTTACTGTTTAGGACTACTCATTCGTGTGTTAGCCTTTTCTGTGTTTATTTACTGTATTATTGCATTGTTTAGCCTGTTTCAACAAGAAAAATACTATCTTGTTTGCTTGTTTCCCACCTTTCCTAGCCAGTCCATATCCCAGGCTTTGCTTGTCTCAGGACTTTATTTTCTGTGTTCAGAGCTATCCAGACCTTGCTGTGGTAGAGGGAAGTCCTACTGCTTACCAGTGGGAGTGGTGAGCATTGTACTGCCTATCTAAAGCTAGAGGAGTGGTTTCCAGCTCTGAAATTGTAATTGTATTAGCCTTTTTGGGTTGATTTCTATCCCTTTCAACTTTCTGGCTTAAAAATGCATGTGTTTGCACATTTTTTTTTGCATCATGCAGCACTGCGAGGCTACATTTAAACTATTCCAGGTGCCAGAAAGTCTGCTCTTCAAATATTCTCTTAGAACTAGCTGGTTTCTCAGTAGTAGCACTAAAATCTGAACCCCTGTGACTAGCACTTGCTCTAGAACCTGCTGGAAAGCACTAGGAAGCCTGAAACTGATACAAGCACTCAACTCTCCTTGTCAATAAGGAGAAATTAATTGTAGGCACTAAGCAGTGCATAATTGCAAAGTACCTTGCAAAGGTAAGGGAAAATAGCTCTTAAACTTTACAAAAAAAGCACCTAAACAGGCATGTCCAAGGGTCAGCTTCCAATGATTTCTCCTGTCCACCTGGTGAATCTGGGCATACTGGGGCAATGCGGCAACTGCCTCATGTAAACAGACAATCCTCTCCTCCTACCACCCAACACTACAACCTGCAAGAGATGCACTTACATAGCCAAACTGGAAGCAAAGCTCTCTCCGGCCAAGATTGTGCTAGACAGTCAAGAGAAGGTTAACACCTGCACTACACCTCAAGCAACTCATAGCCCTTCAAAACCCACATTATCAACACCCACACATAGCAACACTAAACCCACAAATGCGGAAGCCCTTAACATTAACTTGCCCAAGCAACAAGGACCTCCGAAGCTGAAATGCAAACAAACACCAGTCACAACCAAAGTGACACATAGCTCACAACACCAGTGTGCCACCCAACAACAGTCACTAAGGCAAGACAATGTACCCAACACTTTAGTCATAGGTGACTCTATAGTCAGGCACACTGATGTCCCACTCATCAGTCTGAACAAAGAGACAATTACAGTCAGCTGCCTGTCGGGTGCCAGGATCCACCACATAATGCATGCACTCAAGTCACTCCACAAGTACAAATATGACTCTGTCATTGTCCATGCTGGAGAGAATGACTTGAGACGTACCTCCCTGGACTACATGAAAAGAGACATGGAAGAGCTCTTGGATCATGTGGCCCAGGCAGGTATGACCCTAGGCCTGAGTAGCATCCTGCCTTTGCCCAGAATTATACCACAGTATAAGGACAAAATTATTTGACTTCAACAATTGGCTAAGCTTCTGGTGTCATTCAAAGAGGATCCAGTATCTGTCTGCCTGGGAAGACATGATCGACAAACCACGATGCTTTGCCAGAGATGGTCTGCACCTGTCACCCCTGGGATTCAGGTTACTGGCTAAAGCTCTTGCCACCACTATAGGGCATTTTTTAGGCAAGGTTCAAAGGGTAAAACCACCACTGTAACAGATACAAACATGCAAAATCTGAAGGTAATGCTGCTCAATGCTAGAGGTCTAAACCTCAAAATGCACTCTCTTGAGGCACTCCTAAAAATGGAGAACATTGATATCTGTGCAGTAACTGAGACCTGGTTCAAGGCTCCAGGAGCACCCTGCAATACCAGGCTACAACTCTTACCACATTTTTCGGCCACAAAACCAAGACTGAAACACTAAAGGTGGAGGAGTGTCCATATTCACCAAGGATGTTCACACCTCCAGGCTAGTTGCCCAACACAATGCATCTGAAATTCTCCAGGTGCAACTAACACTAGGTAAGACTGCAATCCAAATTGTAGCTTGCTACAGATCCCTCACCATGCCCCAAGATTCTCACTACACCTTTCTAAACATACTGGAAAATATTAAGATACAACCAAACACCCTAATACTGGGTGATTTCAACTACCCTGCCATTAACTGGGAAAACTACTCGGATATCAACTCCTTTTCCCAGCGGTTCTTGGAATTCATAAATTCCAATGCCCTGGATCAACTAATCCATTATCCCACCTTGGGCTCCAATATCCTAGACCTGGTTACTACCAACATGGTAGATAGATGTTCCACACCAGTGGTCATCCCCTCATTGGTCATGTCTGACCATAAGCAAATCACATAAATCCAAAACCACGGAAGCAGTTCACCAGCGATGACCAACACACTTTATTGCAAGTACAAGAAACAAATCACTGCAAAACGTAAACGCTGTTAACATCCACCAATGCGTTTTCGTCTCCACAAACATGTAAGACTTCTTCAGACTAACAAGTATTATTTGAAAACACCTAATATACTCACATGTGGTCTATACCAACCAATAAAATTCATTACATAAATAATTAACATTAAAAACATCTGTTTACAAGGCTCATTTGAAATTACTATTTGAAACTGCTAAAAACACATTTCGATATTCAATTTTAAAAAACTCCATTCTTCATTGATTTAAAATTCATAATCACTCAATAATTTATTTAAAACCACATTAAATAAATAAATACAAATGTATTAAAAACTACTAAATATTTATTCTTTTAAAACCCTTTCTACTCTTTATTTCTTAAAAGTTCATTCCTGGCCTACTAGCACCATCTGCTGTTCCTAAAGAGCAATTACAAATAGAACTAAATCTTGGCTGCTCTTAATTTTAACACTGAAGTTAAAGAAATGTGATCATTAAGCCCTGGGAAATTAGTTGCATCTAATAAAATTTGCCACCAGAGCTCTTTAAATTCTAATTTTTCTTCCCAAGGGCCCCCTCTTATTTCTCTTTTAACCTGTTCCAATACAAAGAAGGTGAATTTAGCATTGTTACAATCTAGCGTGTGTTTGAACAGAGCATTTGTTTCTTTTTTCTTAGATATCTCGTAAATATGCTCATAAATTCTCTTCTTTAATGCTCTCTCCGTCTTCCCCACATAATATGACTTACATTCCAAACACATAGCTAAATACACCACCCCCTGTGTATCACAATTAAAGTATCCAGAGGCAGTAATATTAATGTCCCTTGCTGGCACCAAAATTTCCATTCTGTTACTAATATGTGGGCACTGATTACAGTGTCCACATTGATATGTTCCATATTTTCTATTTTTATCATATAGTAACATTTTCTTAGAAATTTCATTGCTGTTACTTACTTTATTATTTTCCAACAAATTTTTAATACTTCTACCATTTTTATATACAACCTTAGGCATCTCTTTCTTATTGTTCAGGATATCAGTGAATGAAACAAAATTGCTCCATTCTTTCTGGAAAATCTTTCTTACTTTAATATTCAAATTATTAAACTCCATCACTAATGCTGAATTATACTGTCCATCATTAACTACATTGATTTTATTATAGTTATTAAAAGATGGCAAATTGTCATTATTTACAGTTAATTCTACACCTTTTATAGGTTTGTATTTACCTGGTCTATTTTCCTCTACCTCTTTTCTAGTTCTTGAAACAAATTCATAAGGGTAGCCCTGGCTAAAAACATTCCCTCCAGTGTATTACATTCCTTGATGAAATCATCATCTTTACTAGTCATACGACACCCCCTCACAAATTGTCCCTTGACAATATTCTTTTTACAATGTGGGGTGCGGCTAGTGAAATGTAAATAGGAATTGCAGAAGGTGTTTTTCCTAAAAACCTTGGTTTCAAAATCCCTATTATTCGCGTTCTTATATATTTCAACGTCCAAATATTGTAACCTATCTGTGGACGTAGTAAACGTGAATTTTAAGAAATTAGTGGTATTCTGTAGATAATTCATAAATTCCAATAGTTTTCACTACCCCAATCCAAAAATAACTATATCATCTAAAAACCGCCTGTAGAGGGTCCAATATTGGGTATATCCTGAGTTATGGACAAAATTGGACTCCCAAGCTGCTAACACAATGTTAGCATATGTGGGTGCGCAAGCCGCACCCATTGCTACTCCACTAATTTGCTGGTAATACTCATCATTGAAAACCATAAAATTGTTCCTTAGTACAACATCTACCAATGCTACCACTGCATTTTTGTCCAAATGTGACAGTTTTTGTCAAGAAAAATCATATCCTCAAATAATCTCATGCCTTCATGGTGGGGTATGCATGAAAATAAATCAATGACATCAATTGTCACAAAAATGAGATCATTTGAAAATAAATCTGACTTAATGTCCCTCAATAGGTCCCAAGAATCCTTTAGTATATATTTGTTCATGGCCCAAATATGCTTTGCTGTTATATCCACATATTTGGCCAAGCTAGTGGTCTTGGAACCATCCGCTGAAACTATCGGTCTTAACGGTGGGTCACTAACATTTTTATGTACCTTTGGTATCCCAAAAATAATGGGTATCCTTGGTTTAGGTACATACAAAAACTGATGTAATTTAACATCTATTATGCCTTCCAGTAGCAAATTATCTAGAATATTATCTATTTTTTGGTAAGCTAGTTGTACTTCATTTGAGGAAACTATTCTGTATTTATTGCCATCACCTAAGATAGTATTCATTTTACCGTCGTAGATAATGTTTTCCATTATAACCACCCCTCCCCCTTTGTCAGGTTTCATGATCCTGACTTGATTATTAAACCTTAACTCATTCAATGTTTTATATTCTTCTTTTGTGATGATATATTCTTTCTCCACAAGTTTAAATTCTTCTCTAATTTTCTTTTCTAATATCAGGTCAAGGTTTCTAATCTGGGGGTGATAAGGGGGATTATATGTACTTTTCCTGATGAGCATATTTTCCTGGCGGTTTTCATCCAACGCCTTAGGGGGAAGTGTGACACAAAGATTCACTTTCCTTAGGAACAACTTCATATCTATTAAGGACTGAACCAGGTCACCTTTCATATTAGGAATGAATTTGAATCCCTTACTTAGAATATCAAAATGTGTTTTGTTAATACAAATATTACTAAAATTATAAATAGAAAAATTGTTAAGTGAATATGTAGTTCCTGTGCATAGGATACCTGAACTTAACTCATCCTCCACTGTTAAGCTAGTATCAGGGCTCACTTGTTGTGTCAAAATTTCCATCTCCTCAGGGGAAAAAACATGGGTGGGTCCAAGGGTATTAATAACTGTATTTAATATCTCCCTCTCCCCCTTCTCCCTCCCCTCCATTGAAAATTTTGATACCTATTGTCATTTACATGGTGCTTCGTTCTATTTAATGGTGGAAATTCAGTATCGTAATTAATCCACTCTACTTCTTCCTCAGGAATATTACTAGAATCATACCTAATGTTACTCTTCTTATAGCCAACTCTGCTGTTATGTTCCCATTTCATAGCAGGTGGCTTGGGGTAACTAACATCATTCTCGTATTCCTCAATATCTCTCCTTAATTTTTTAACTTTTCTTTGTTCTAAAATGGAACATTTAGCATCCACTTCTGAGCCCATACTTAAATATTTTTCTTTTTCTTTTTTAACTTCAAACAGCATATCCTTTTTAATAAAATCATCCAGGACTCTAATTTCATCTTCCAAACTTTCTAATTTTCTATTGTTTTCTTTTATAATGAGCCTCAATATATTGATACCACATTCATTAAATACATTCACAAGTTCAGTATGAAACAGTGTACCGGTTTCTACATTGTTAGGGTATTTCCAGACCCTTAAACCCTTTGGTACTATTTTTTGTTTGATACATTCCTTGAGATAACAATTTTCTATATTCATTGATTTGTATCTATACATCATACCAGACAGTTTATTAATTTTCATAGCATAAGAGTCACCATCCACTGGTGCACCCTCTTCTGCTCTGTATAATTTAGTGTCCATAGGATTTTTAAGCCATTCTAACATATCAAAATTGTCTGTAATGGGGGGAACAGTACCTGAGGCTTTTAAACCTGAACAGTTGCTCTTGCGATTCTGGTCAGTTAAACCCCGACTCTCATTGCTACCCATACATTCTCCAGGTCTTTGTAAAACCATAGGCGTATTTGCAGGATCGAAGTTGCTACCATTCGGTTCCGCTTCCTCCGTCCGCCCAGGGCTCCTTTCAACATTATGTCTTTTCCTCTTATTTTTAGAGTGCCCTGCCTCCTCGGTCCGTTCGGACGTACCATCCGCTTCTTGGCTTCTTTTTGTAGCAACCAAAACAGAACAGAGTGGGGTGAGTAACTCAATCAACTCAGTTAACTGACCTATTAGTTTCCGGGACTGTCCCAAGTCCTCCCGGTTCAAAGCCGTAGCACTGCTATCCATGATAAAGCGCCGTACCAAACAAAAACAAAAAAGGCGCCAAATTCAAGATCCAAAGCCAATAAATCCAAAACCACGGAAGCAGTTCACCAGCGATGACCAACACACTTTATTGCAAGTACAAGAAACAAATCACTGCAAAACGTAAACGCTGTTAACATCCACCAATGCGTTGCCTCCACAAACATGTAAGACTTCTTCAGACTAACAAGTATTATTTGAAAACACCTAATATACTCACATGTGGTCTATACCAACCAATAAAATTCATTACATAAATAATTAACATTAAAAACATCTGTTTACAAGGCTCATTTGAAATTACTATTTGAAACTGCTAAAAACACATTTCGATATTCAATTTTAAAAAACTCCATTCTTCATTGATTTAAAATTCATAATCACTCAATAATTTATTTAAAACCACATTAAATAAATAAATACAAATGTATTAAAAACTACTAAATATTTATTCTTTTAAAACCCTTTCTACTCTTTATTTCTTAAAAGTTCATTCCTGGCCTACTAGCACCATCATTTCTCCTGTCCACCTGGTGAATCTGGGCATACTGGGGCAATGCGGCAACTGCCTCATGTACACAGACAATCCTCTCCTCCTACCACCCAACACTACAACCTGCAAGAGATGCACTTACATAGCCAAACTGGAAGCAAAGCTCTCTCCGGCCAAGATTGTGCTAGACAGTCAAGAGAAGGTTAACACCTGCACTACACCTCAAGCAACTCATAGCCCTTCAAAACCCACATTATCAACACCCACACATAGCAACACTAAACCCACAAATGCAGAAGCCCTTAACATTAACTTGCCCAAGCAACAAGGACCTCCGAAGCTGAAATGCAAACAAACACCAGTCACAACCAAAGTGACACATAGCTCACAACACCAGTGTGCCACCCAACAACAGTCACTAAGGCAAGACAATGTACCCAACACTTTAGTCATAGGTGACTCTATAGTCAGGCACACTGATGTCCCACTCATCAGTCTGAACAAAGAGACAATTACAGTCAGCTGCCTGTCGGGTGCCAGGATCCACCACATAATGCATGCACTCAAGTCACTCCACAAGTACAAATATGACTCTGTCATTGTCCATGCTGGAGAGAATGACTTGAGACGTACCTCCCTGGACTACATGAAAGAGACATGGAAGAGCTCTTGGATCATGTGGCCCAGGCAGGTATGACCCTAGGCCTGAGTAGCATCCTGCCTTTGCCCAGAATTATACCACAGTATAAGGACAAAATTATTTGACTTCAACAATTGGCTAAGCTTCTGGTGTCATTCAAAGAGGATCCAGTATCTGTCTGCCTGGGAAGACATGATCGACAAACCACGATGCTTTGCCAGAGATGGTCTGCACCTGTCACCCCTGGGATTCAGGTTACTGGCTAAAACTCTTGCCACCACTATAGGGCATTTTTTAGGCAAGGTTCAAAGGGTAAAACCACCACTGTAACAGATACAAACATGCAAAATCTGAAGGTAATGCTGCTCAATGCTAGAGGTCTAAACCTCAAAATGCACTCTCTTGAGGCACTCCTAAAAATGGAGAACATTGATATCTGTGCAGTAACTGAGACCTGGTTCAAGGCTCCAGGGAGCACCCCTGCAATACCAGGCTACAACTCTTACCACATTTTTCGGCCACAAAACCAAGACTGAAACACTAAAGGTGGAGGAGTGTCCATATTCACCAAGGATGTTCACACCTCCAGGCTAGTTGCCCAACACAATGCATCTGAAATTCTCCAGGTGCAACTAACACTAGGTAAGACTGCAATCCAAATTGTAGCTTGCTACAGATCCCTCACCATGCCCCAAGATTCTCACTACACCTTTCTAAACATACTGGAAAATATTAAGATACAACCAAACACCCTAATACTGGGTGATTTCAACTACCCTGCCATTAACTGGGAAAACTACTCGGATATCAACTCCTTTTCCCAGCGGTTCTTGGAATTCATAAATTCCAATGCCCTGGATCAACTAATCCATTATCCCACCTTGGGCTCCAATATCCTAGACCTGGTTACTACCAACATGGTAGATAGATCTTCCACACCAGTGGTCATCCCCTCATTGGTCATGTCTGACCATAAGTAAATCACCCTTGACATCCACATCCCACCCCCCAGTAAGGAAACCTCCTTAAATAAACTCTCCAAAGCCAACTTCATGCTACTGAAGTCAGAAGTGACAAACTTTATGACACCCATGCAGATGGGATCTGAAAGTTCGACTGCAGAATCCTACACTAAGGCACTGTATGAGCACATCCACTCATGCATGAATCGTGCCATCCCAAATAGAACCAAGATGCTCTTCTCCAAAAAAAGGAAGCCAATCTGGTGGTCTCCTGCTATAAACAAACTATACAACAGAAGGAAGAAACTGTTGCAGAAAAGAGGAAAATCCCAGGATGCAAAAAACTCCCTCACCAGCCTCAGTAAGAAGCTGAGATTCTTCATAAAATCCTCAAAAGCTAGTTACGAAAATAAAATTGCCAAAGATTCTAAAGACAGCCACAAGGCATTCTATAGTTATGTCAAGGATCTAAATGGCAATGCTCCAATCTGCTTTGAGCTACAACAGAATGGCATTAAATATACTGATCCCAAGGATATCGCCAATATCCTGGCAGATCGATTTAGTGCGAACTTCACCCCTCTCTCACCCCCTCAAGGGCCCATCTCAATACCAAAAGATTGCCAAATTCTGGTAATCATGGCCACACAGGTAGAAACAGAAGCAGAATTGAAATAAAAGCTTTTTTCCTCTTCCCTTCTTGATGAAAAGCTCATTACTCACAATATGGGTATTTCCACAGTTCTCAGAGCCTTGAATAAAAGATCCTTGGTAGGTACGGCTCTAAGCTGGTTGTAGCATACCAGCTATATATTGATCCAATCAAACAAAAGCCAATCAAGAGTCATTATTCTCTTAGTCCTGTGACTCTCATCTAGAGGTCAGTGATCCCAGGTAGTTTAGAATTTCAGAAACTTTACCTTTTCCAGTGAGTGAGGGGAAACTTTAGTTGGAGTATAAACAGTAATGGACAGCAGGGAGAGCAATACATAATGTATCAGTGGGGCTGGATGGCTTATTACAAGGTACCAGACACATGAAAAGGTGACAAAAACAGTAGCATTGTAAAAAACAGAAAGGCAACATTGTAAAAAAAAAAAGCAGAAAGGCACTGGAGTGCAACTTTAAGCAGGCAAATGATGAGCAAAATATAAGACTCTAGCAGCAAAACTGGAACATAAATAGCTATAGAATCACCGGAGCACATTCCCTGCAGCATGAAGTTATATCACTGACACTATTGCAATCCAACTACAGTCTATGACACTAGAATAGGTAGAGATTTACCAGTAACACTGCTTATGGGAAGCTGTAGTAATAAGTAATTTAATATGCCTCAGATCTTAGAGTAGTTCACAATTCTTCCACAGTTGTGAATGAATTGCAGGACTATAATCCCAAACTGACTTCAAACTATAAACAGCTAGCTTATGTAGGTAATTCCACTTATGGAAATAGAAGTGCATCATAATGTACAAGCTATGCTCAGAAATTGCAGTACTTTGCATATCTCACACAATTACAAATGAAGCTGCAACACTAAGATCCCAGAAAAACTTACAAAATCCAAACCAATAATGTTTTAAGCTAAGACATAAAAAAGTGGACAGTACAAAAACATCAAATACAAACTCATTTCTTACAATTCAGGGCTTGCCACACACTTGCATGAATCTTCAATAAATAATTCCTTAGTTATAAGCCAACAAAAACTGTACATGTGGATTGTAGAGACACTTTTACACTAAAGATTAAATGAAGATGGATTGACAAACCATTGTTATTCTAGTTTAAACTATGGGTGCATGATAAACTTGGAATTTGGTGATGGGAATGTAAAGTGATGTAAATGCTGATGGAGGCATTTTAAAATATATTCTTAACCAAATCAGTACTGACTTGCATGGTGCTTTTTGAGGAGGGTATGGAGCCAAGGGCTTCATTTTTGCAGAGATTTAGGACGAAAAACTGCGACAAAAGAAGAAAAAAAGAGCCCGTCATCTATATGTTGCAAGAAAAAGTGCACTAAATGTAACAGTATTTATTATTATAGAACGCATTGTTCTCTGAGGGATTATCTTTGTGAAAAAATGAACTGAAAAAATTATAAATGCATGTGAACCAAAAGAGTGTAGTAGTAGAGGAAATCCTTTATTCATTAAAATGGTTATAAAAATACCATCATACTGGGAGACTTCAACTACCCAAACATAGATTGGGTACATTATTCTAGCCCTAATACCCTAGCCCAAAGGTTCCTGGAATTCATAAATTCAAATGCACTGGAACAACTAGTCACCTCTCCTACTAGGGGAGATAATATACTAGACCTGATCATCACAAACATGGGGACAAAATGCTCCACACCGGAAGTATACCCCTCACTAGTGAGATCTGACCACAAACTAATCACCCTGGATATACATATCCCACCTCCACCCCCAGCACAAAAGACCACAGTGAAAAACTTTTCAAAAGCAGACTTCACTCTTCTTAAGACTGAGATGGTATCCTTTAAGCCCACTGTGCCAGTGGATACCACATCCCACAATGCCGAATCCTTCACAAATGCTTTCTATGGACATCTCCAAGAATGCATGGATCATGCAATCCCAAACAAATCCAAGTCCCTCTCCAACAAAAGTAAGCATCCTGTCTGGTGGACCTCAGCCATAAACAAATTGTATAACAAAAGAAGGAAGCTACTGCACGACAGAGCGAAATCCCATGAAGGGAAGACAGCTCTGATCATCATTAGCAGAAAACTACGTTCTCTCATAAAAACATCCAAGGCAAACTTTGAGAGAAAAATCGCTAAGGACACTAAAGATAACCACAAAGCCTTCTTCAGCTATGTTAGAAACCTGGGCGGAAACCCTCAGATATGCTCAGAGTTGGTTCACAACAACAAAAAATACACTGAACCCACAGATATTGCTAACATTCTGGCTGACAGGTTCAGTGCAAATTTCTCGCCTCCTTCACCCCCAAAAGAAGAAATACTTATCCCAGCTGAATTTAATCTCCCTGTCATCTCAGATGTCCAAGTGAGAGCCGCCCTAAACAAAACAAAAAACACAGCATCAATGGGACCTGACGGTATCCCAGGGTGAGTGTTACGTGAACTCCAATAGGAGCTAAACCCACACATAAAAATGCTATTTAACCTTAGCCTTACTTCGGGATATGTACCTGAACACTGGTGTACAGCAACAGTGGTCCCACTCCACAAGGGGGGTGCCTCTACAGACCCTGGAAACTACCGCCCCATAAGCTTGACTAGCCTGGTCTGCAAAGCTATGGAAAGAATCATTATGGAACTCATAAATGGAGACATAGGGAACCTACAGATGCTTGACCCCACCCAGTTCGGCTTTGTAAAGGGCAGATCCTGCCTTTTAAACCTGGTTGACTTTTTTGAAACAGTCACTAGAGCCATTGATGAGGGCAAAGCAGTCCATACAGCATACCTGGACTTGGCTAAGGCCTTCGACACAATACCCCACTCAGGCATCATAGATAAGCTAAACAGCTTAAAAGTAAACCCTTATGTCACTAGATGGGTTGCAAACTGGCTAAAGGACAGAACCCATAAAGTTAAAATCGCTGGAGCAATGTCTGACTCAAAGCCAGACACAAGTGGTGTCCCACAGGGATCTGTCCTGGGACCCCTCTTGTTCGGCATCTATTTCTCAGATGTTAAAGCAAACATGGGAGGGCTGTGGCTGACAAAGTTCGCAGATGACTGCAAACTAGGCGCCATAGTCGATACACCAGCAGATACACACATCCTACAAAAAGGCCTCACTGAAACAGACAACTGGTGCCGTAGTCACGGCCTTAAACTAAATGCCAAAAAATGTATAGTCATCCCTTTTGGAAAAAACAAAGTACCCACAAATTATCACATAGACAGCAACCCACTGAGTACGGAAAAAGTAATCAGAGACCTAGGGACCCAAGTAGACAGCGACCTCTCATTTGACACCCACGTTGCCAAAGTGGTTAGAAAAACTTTCTACCTTGCACACCTCATCATGAAGGGTTTCACACCCAGATCCAAGGATGTCATTGTACCCCTATATTCCTCCCTCATCAGACCCATGATTGAGTACAATGCCCCATTTTGTATGTACCTCACCCGGCACTTGCAACAGCTGGAGAGGCCACAAAAGTACCTCACCAAAAGGATCAAGGGTCTCCAACATATGTCTTATTCTGCCAGACTAAAGAAACTTCAGCTCTATTCAGTAGCATACCGCCTGCTCAGAGGTGATCTCTGCCTGACGTACAAGGCCATGTCCAACCAGGATCTGATGGACATGCTCCACCTCAAAAAATCCAAATCCACCAGGACCACGAGAGCTAAAGACTTAAACCTCGGCACAAGTATGAACAGGACATGCTGGAGGGATAGATTCATAACCCAGAGGCTTCCCATGCTTTGGAACAGGATCCCAGTTCGTATTAGGCAGAGCCCCTCACTGACTCTCTTCAAGAGAAATCTTGATGAGTGGATGGGAGATCGTAAGTTTACCCCAGGGGTCACATCTGTGTCACTGCTAGACAGGGGCACAGTAAACTAATTCTATTATATAGGGGACCTTCACTGTGTCACTACTAGACAGAGGCACAGTATTCTTGATTATTCTGTACATTTTTGTACCATTTCATGGGGTGGCAAAAGCCACATCACTATGGCTAGGCTTACAAATGCCCCAGGGCAGATAGCCTAGTACTATACTATGAAACTAAAACAAAAAATATCTTGCTCTTACTCAGCGTGCAACCGGGTGGGGAATTATGACTTGGTATTTGTCCTCTTACTAAGGGGTGCCAGATTGAAGAACAAACATTTTGTATGCTTCTCAAACTACAGTGCACTCCAAATCAGGCATGTGGTACAGATAAACGTAGATAGATAAATATATAGATTGATTTTAGTATTCTATGTGCATTGTTGTAGTTCTCAAAAGAAACATTCATTTCTAGTTCTTTGGAGTTTAGTCACTTAATGTAGAGGTAAAATGTGCTCTCTCATATATAAACTGCTCCATCAAGAAACCCCACCTCTTCTGTTGCCATGAGGCTCTGGCTCTATTTCCACTTACAACCTCAGGAACCATTCCAGCTCTGTACCATCACTACAGACTGTCTCAACAAGTCTTCACTGCTAAGGCAAAAGGTTCTCAGTACATGACCCTAACTCTACCAATCCTTTCTACCTTACATCACAGAAATTTTAATCTGCTTCAAATTTCAACCTCTGTTCAACAAATTGTTCTCAAACCACCTGAAAGTGCCCCAAAACAGAGCATGTCAGTTAATTACAACTGCTATATCCTTTAGCTGCCTCTGTTTCATTGCTAAAACCTTCTGTCCTTCTAACCTGTGATATAGATAGATAAATAGGCAGATATGCAACTAAGAAAATTTCTGTTTCTATTTTATGTATTACCATCCTTCTTCTGCCTGTAATACAATACCTTCTGTTTTTCAGTGATATGTTATATGCGCTTTTGGCAGATTTTTTCCTGAATGTTTTAAATTTTGTGCATCATGTTTCCTTTATCTTTTGGTCCAGTTTTTTTATTATTATAAATTGCATCTTGGTTCAGGACTGAAACTGGCCCACTTAAGATCAGTGATATACCCTCTTTAACAAATGCAAATAAATAAATAGATCATTGTCATCATCATGGCATCAGCACACTTTTTCCAGTTATTCTACATGGGGTTGGAGTGTCACATCAGCTATCACTATCTCTTTTTTGATTCAGTGAAACTCTCTTACTTTCTTTGGGAGCCATGTCCGACTGTCATCCTTATTTCCTCTTTCTTCCAAATCTTTTTTCCTGCACATGTGCCCTAACCATCATAGTCTGTTACAGATTACCTGTTTTCTGCAAGTGGAGTTACTTTGGCTTCTTCTTTGATGTCATAAATTCCTTGACTGCTCCAGAGTGTGCATCCTGCTACACATCTCAGGCACTTCATCTTCATCATCTCTAGCTTCCTCAACTACTTTTGCCTATACTGTAAAGTTTCACTACCACACAAAAGTACTGGTCAAGCTACTGTTTTGTATGCCTTACTTTTTGGCTTCTTGGCATTCTTCTGTCACACAGTATTTGCCAGCCGGCTACAGCATCTGTAATTCTAGCTTTGACCTTCTCACTCAGACTTCTCTTCTCCTCATCCACTCCTCCCAGATACCTTAAGTTGTTAACCTGTTCCACTATCTTCATTTCTAGTTTAGTTTTCAGCTTCATCTGATGTCACCATTTGTTAACATGAAATTGAGTGTCATCCCATGTGCCTATAGTTTTGTATTCTGTTTCTTTATCATTTGCTGAAGTTTCTGTACATAGTCTGTCAGTAATTCTTCCAGAGATTACATGACTTCAGACCATCTCGAGACTGCCCAAATCAGCTTTCTTGGGCCCTTGTGATATGTTTTCTCCAACTATAAGAATGCCCATTTGGACTCTCCTCAGCCCTAGCTGTTTCTCCATTATATTTCACTACAAACATCAGAATGGTTGTGCTGCATACTGATCTGAATCCACACTGCTCATTTTCCATCTTACATTCTATTTCTTTGTGTAGTCATTTATCAGTTACCCTTGCCAGCACTTTCATGCATTGTGGCAGGAGACATCTGTACTACCTATAGTTGAGAATATCCCATTTATTCTTGTTCACTGTTACTAGAATTATTAATCTCCAGTCATTTTGGAAGTTCCATTCTGTATATAGTGATATGAGTACTCTCAGCATCCATTCTTCCTCTACCTCACCCAATATTCTAATCATATCTGCAATGACTTCATCTTACATGTTGGTTTCCCTGACTGCATTTTCCTTAGACATGATCTTACATCCTCCAGGATAGGCTCTTCTTCTTCTTACACTGAATGCTATCTATGACTGACTTCTGTGGGGTTTTCTTCATTCAGAAAGTGCTGGAAGTATTCATTTCATATGTATTCAATGTCATAAAAGACTGGTGAGAAGGGTAATGGTGGCCTCCCTTACGAATGTTGCATGATGACTATCATCTTTATCTTTTTATTTTTGCCTTGAACCTTAAAAAGTTTATTTGTGCCATCTCCTGTGTCTCTTTCCAAAAGCTGGATGAGTGCTTTTGGTGCCCTGATTTTTGAGCTTACTCCTGCTTTATCAGCCATTTTTTTTAGTAAACCAGTACACCTTCTTAACACTGCCCATTGTTTCTATCTCCCACTTTTTCTACACCCCTAATTTCTGTTGACAACATCCTGGATTTCTGTGTAAGCCACGGTGGTGCAGTGGTTAGCATTGTTGCCTCACAGCAAGAGGTTCTCCTGTTTGATTCTCAGCTGGAGCACCTACTGTGTGGAGTCTGCATGTCCTCCCTGTGATCGAGTGACATTAAAAGACATGCAGATAGGTGCAAGTGTGAATGGGCATGCCTTCATTGAAGGTCGGGCATTGGGCTGGCAACTCGGCACCGTAAAAATCCACTGCCAATCATGAGCAGATCAGAGTTCCGCTGTGGCGACTCCTAATCGGGAAAAGCCGAAAGTCTTTTACTATCTGCTCTCTTTATATACCTAATTTCTGTAACTGGCTTGAATGGATGTCTGCTCTATAGTCATCATGCATGCAATTGCATAATGTATAAATAAAATGAACCTAACATCAAAAGAAAATAAACTTCTATTATTTAACATTTGTTTACTGGGAAGGTCTGACTTGAATTGAGCCAGATTTCAGAGGAGGCCCAGGGAGAAACGCTCCAGACATGTCTTTGTAATGTGGGAGAAAACCAGTGCACCCAGAGGAAACATACACAAATGTAGGGAGGACATGCAGACACCACACAGAAGGCACCACAACCAAGAATCAAACCGGAGAACCTCTTGCTGTGAGGTGACAACAATAACCTCTGCACCATTGAGCCATGCAAAATCAGAGCTTCATTGTAGTTTTTTCATACTCAGAGTCAAAGAATTGTTTACACATCTTCCAGTCTTTTTGTGCAGTCCAGTAATTACTTCCAGCAATTCTCTAACACAGTTCTGCCAGGCTTAATATGCAGGGCAGCAGTCCATTTCCATTTTGGTGTCACGGATATCCTTTTGAATGGGGTTCTTCAGGGAAATAATTTTGACGTTCACTGTTGTTTCCTGAAGATTCCTCTCTCCACCCAGTGGTCTGGAAGTTAAATCTTAGCTTGCATAATGGCCCTGAATATGATTAGAAGAGGCTGATTTGAATTAATTCAGTCTCTCTCTCTCTCTCTTTTTCTCTCACTTTCTCTTTCATTTGTTTGTTTCCTTCACACATCCTGTAAAGATTCAACCCTTTTTGTACTACAGCAACCAAGGTATTTTACCAAAGATCATTAGGCAGTGTTACACGAGCCCTGCCAGAGCAGAACCAAAACTTGTTACACCATCAGAGGAAGATGCAACCCAAGACATCCATTCTGCACTTAATTGACTGCGACTTGGGTGCTGTTAAATCCTGATTCTCACTCTTGACTTGCCCTCCTTGTAGGTAACTTATGAATATGAGTTATAAGGTCAATGTGTAATAGTCTGCACATTGATTATCTAGCACTTACCTATGAAACTAAGTGCTTCATAGTCACAGACCATCAGGACAGTTTTGGAGTTCATTTCTGTGTGATGTCCTGTAAAGGTACAGAGTTTGTAACCATTCAATATCTCTTCCTTAATAAGTAATTATTGAAAATGGTGAGGTTCTCCATTATCTCAAGACACATCATTTTTATAGCCAAATATCTCTCAACATTGCTGACTTTCTACTTGTATAGCACATAGGATGCTCATCCCTGTGTATCTGACATAAAACTGTGCAATGCCTAATTCAGAGATATCTATGTGTATTAAGAATTACTTGAAAAATCTGAAAGTCTGAAGCATTTAGTATTGTTTCTGAACAGGCTGTATATACTTTTTAGTTGCCCAAAAGCTTTTTCTAATTCATTTGTCCTACTTATCTTTTAAGGGATCCTTTTCCTTGGTCAGGTCAATCAGGAGTCAAGCAATTGTAACAAAATCAGGAACAAATTTATGATAGTTGCAGGACAGGTCTAAAAAATCCTTAACTTGTTTCTTAGTTGTTGGTGTTGATCCCTTTGCACTGCTTCAGAATTCCAGCCTGTGGTTTCACTATCTCTTGGCCTATTATGTAGCATAAATAAAAGCTCACTACATGGAATCTGGGATAGCTGAAATTAAGGACAGTGACCTTTCTATCCTCATAAAATATTATCTCATCATCCAAGTAGGCTGCTACATTTATTTATTTATTTGACATTTTTTTAACCAGGTTGGTCCAGCTGAGCTAGAAGCCCATTTTCAGTGGAGACCTGAGGAGAAAATCTCCAGTGTATTTATATAAAAAATTCATTTATATAAAAAAATAAAGATAGTAGAGATATAAAGTAATTAGTGTGTGCAATACCACAACAAGGAAAATATACATGAACAAAAATGTTGAAAGAAGGTGACAAAAATTATTTTATTTTATTATTTTATTTTATTTTACATTTGTTGACCGGGCTGGTCTAACTGGATACATATCCATTTTCAGTAGAGGCCCGGGGAGATAAGCTCCAAGACAGAAACATGAAAAAGCAACAAAAAAAAAGACTAAATAGCAACATTCATTATATACAATGCATATTCCAGGTTAAAACAGAAAATTCAGCGAGGACAAAAACAAATCCTTATAGTGCAAGAATGCATATACAATACAACATACAGGTATAACACATAAAAAGAAGAAATAAAATCAAAGAAGAAGACAGGTTAATTGTATTAAAATAAAGACATTTCTCAGTAGAAATTATTCACAGAGGTTGGACACAGTGTAGTTTTAGAGGGAGTATATATTTATAGTCAAAAAGGAATATATAACAGTTCATGAGTAGTATGGGATAGGCAGAGCTAAGTTTAAATAGAAAGATAGATGCCTAGTCAGGTTTAGTACAGGGGCATAACCAGTGTGTTCTAAGGAAAAGTTTCAGTCTGTTTGTGAAGAGTGATAAAGAGGGAAGAGAGGAAAGGTCACTGGGGGAGAAGATTTCAGGTTTTTCCGACAGCATTGAAAAAGAGAGACTCCCCAGCCTTGTTGTTAGGTTTAGATGTGTGTACAAGAAGTTTGTGTGAAGACCGTAAGGACTTCAGATTTGTATATGGGGTGATGAGGGTAGATAGAATAGGAGTACTGGAAGGTTTATAAAGAGTTTTATGGGCAATAGTTAGTTGATGGAATTTAATCAGGTTTTGTAGTTCCAGCCATCCTAGGTGCTTTATATTTATGCAAATTGATTATAACAACAGCATAACTATATCAGAAATGGTAAAAAAATAGGATACACTGCAAAGAATTCAGATGCATACATAAACAGATTACACTGTTTAGAGGAAGAATATGTACTGAACTACAAAATGAACTGGCACCTCACCTAAGTATCATGTTTAATCATAGCCTCACCTCAGGCTTCATGCCCACTGAGTGGCGCACAGATGCAGTTATCCCACTCCACAAGGGGGATCCACCTTGATTCTCAGGAACTACCATCCCATCAGTCTGACAAGCTCGCACTGCAAGGGCATGGAACGCATTATTATGGAACTTATAAACAAAGACATTGGCAACCTTCAAATACTGGACCCCACCCAGTCTGGGTTTGTGAAGGGCCGATCTTGTCTCCTGAATCTGATTGACTTCTTCAAATCAGTCTCCAGAGCTGTGGATGAGGGTAAGGTGGTCCACACAGCTTATCTGGACCTCACCAAGGCCTTTGACACCATCCCCCACTCTGGAATCATAGATAAACTTACTAAGCTGGGCATAAATCCCTACGTCACTCGATGCGTTGCCAACTGGCTTACTGACAGAACCCAGACTGTAAAAGTAGCCGACTCAAAATCCAGCTCCAGACAAGTGACAAGTGGAGTACCTCAGGGTTCAGTCCTGGGACCACTCTTGTTTGACATCTACTTCACTGAAATACAGGCCAACACTAAGCGACTCTAGCTAACAAAGTTTGCAGATGACTGCAAACTGGGAACCATTATTGAAACCCCAAATGATGTGGATATTCTACAAAAGGGCCTTACAGAAACATATGCCTGGTGCCAGAACCATGTGCTCAAGCTTAATGCCCAGAAATGTATAGGTATCCCCTTTGGAAAAAAACATGTACCCATGAATTACCACATAGGTGGCAGTACACTAAACATCGAAAGTGTGTTGAGAGACTTGGGGACACAGGTGGACAGTGGTCTCACTTTGGATAACCGCATCTCCACAACAGTCAGGAAATCCTTCTATGTGGCACACCTCATCACTAAGGGCTTTTCATCCAGAAAAAAGGAGGTCATTGTCCCACTGTACTCATCCCTCATTAGAACCATTATAGAGTATAATGCCCTGTTTGGTATGTGCCTCACAAGACATCTGCAGCAGCTGGAAAGGCCACAGAAATACCTCAATAAAAGAATCACAGGCCTAAAGCAGATGCCATATGCTGACTGTTTAAAAAAAAACTCCAGCTATACTCTGTGGCATATCATCTCCTCAGTGGCAATCTTTGCTTAACATACAAGGCCATGTCAAACCATGAGCTGTTGGACATGCTCCACTTAAAGAAATCCCAATCCCTCAGAGCCACATGCTACAGGGATCTAAACCTTGTCATCACAATGAACAAAACATACTGGAGGGATAGGTTCCTAACCCAGAGACTCCCCATACTCTGGAATAGACTGCCCATACATGTCAAGCAGAGCACCTCATTTGCCCTCTTCAAAAGGAACCTTGATGATTGGATGGGAGATAGGAAATTCTCCCTGGGGATCATGTCAGTTGCGCTGCTAGACAGGTGTCCAGAGAAGTAAATATTGTGGGAAGAAATATCCAGGGAATTGCTATGGCTAGGCTTGTATAGGCCCTAGGGCTGATAGCCTAGTACCAACCTATGAACCTATGGATACAGAGATATGAGATACTCTGTGTAGAGAAGGCTACTGTATGAAGGATTTATGAAAGAGAAAGAGAGGCTGTGAAGTTGATAATAGAGATAGAGAAATGAGATGAAACAATGAGGTGAGGTTGGAAAGGATGGGAGTGGTTAGGTAGGATCCTGGCATGGTCAGATCCTTGAACTTAAGAGGAAGAGTTTTAGTTTCTTTTTGAATTGAGAAGCATTAGAGGTGTTTCTAATGGAGTAAGTTTGTTTGTTCCAAGCTGTAGACACATTATAGTTATAGAGAACTTTACCTATATTTCTGTTAGGTTTGTGTATATCAAGGAGCTGCTGGTCAGAGCTTCTGAGTGATCTTGTGGGGGTGTAGATGGAGAATAGAGTAAACAGGGAGGGGCAAAACAGTAGGCTTGTAAAGGATTGAGTGGGTTGTGGTATAAGAAGCTGGTGGAGGAGTTCAGGCCATTGCAGTTGTTTAGTGCAATGGAATGGTGGGATCTGTAAGGTTGGTTTGTCACAAATCTGTCAGTTTTATTATAGGTCTGTTCTAGTTGTGAGATTAATGTAGTTGCAGGCTTGTGATGATGGGAGCAGCATAGAAGAGGCCAGGTAGCAGGATCTGTTATGGGTGCTGTGAATTCTGTCCATCAGTCTCAGGAATGTAGGATGAACTCCACAGAGAACAAAAGCAGAATTGTGTTGTGAAGCAATCTGTCTGGTGTGAAAACATTGTATTATCTTCTGGTACTAATGGTATTTAGCTTTGCTAAAGTCCAAAGTGGATAGAAATCTAGCCTGGTATGGTTTTTCCGAAAAACAATTTTATTTTGTTTTCATTATCAACATGCACAAATGTACATATAACAAATAGAATAAAGCAATAACAAAACTATTTACAATATTTACATTCATCCATGATAAACAATCATTTTATCCATGAGAAGTTATCAGTATTTATTCAAAAGGTTTTACAATTTTTTTCCATGCTATTTTTTATGAGTAATGTTATGCGTTCTATTACAAATGGTTTGCAGTTCTTTTTTACAAACAACTTTTGCTAAATTAATAAATTCTTTAAACATCAAATCTTGCTTAGTTTTCCAGTTCAAAGTAATAACTTTTCTGGCAATTGCAAGAATTGACCAGAGTAACTGAATCTGAGATTTAGGTATTACTTTAGGTATAGGAACATTGAATAGGATTAGTGAGTTAGAAATATGACAGTTATTAGACCATAAAGCCTTTATAAAATATCTGAAGTCTTTCCAGTTTTGAACAATCTTTGTACATTCAGTGAACATGTGAACCCAGTTGGCCTCTAGAAATTCATCACAGTTCCATCATTTACTTTCATTGTTTTTTAGTATAATATTTATTCAGGCGGAGTATAGAAACTCCCATTCATAAACTTCCATGTATACAATCTCCAACATAATGAAGAAAAGGTACCATACTTAGATTTCAATAACAGTTTTTTGGATTCATTAGATATTTGTTCTCCTTTAATCTTAAAATAGTAATTCCAAAAATCTGAGTAAAACTTTAAAGTGTCTTCTCTTTGTATCGTATAGATAGGTGAGATACTTAATTTTTGATCATCTGTCTTTTCAAGACACCTAATAAAAAGCTGGATCAAACTAAGTATATATTCAGCCTCTAGGTTGATTGATACTCTCATTTTGTTTTCTATAAACTGCCGTAACAAGTGTATAAACAACCAACTGTCATGACTATTATCAAAACTACATAGAAGAGAGTTTAGTGGTTTAATACTCTTACTTTCAATAAACTGATGCCACAATATCAAGTTATTTTCCTTTCATTTTTGCATCGCATTGATGTTGAAAGAACCTGGGCAATCAGGGGAGTATGCTATAGGGAATATAAGAAATAGGAAATGTTTAATGTTGTAATTACAGTCAATTATATTTTTAAAACGTATTAAATATTTGATTAATGCCATAAGAAAAAATATCAAACTTATTATCAAATAAACAAAATTCATGTAAAAGCCAATGAACTCTACTTATTCTGTATTGTTCCTTAAATTGACTTTCTATAGTTCTGACATCAGTTATATGAATCTCATGTATTATTTTCCATCAAGATATATAGGTAGGTGAGATCCAATGTAATATGACATTAATTGTAAAAGATTTGGAATAAAGATCTAAGCTAGGGAATGCTACCTCATTACTGTTCCAAGCTCTAATGTGCCATTTATATGCAATCCTAGGTTTTAAGGGGAACCATAAAAATTTAAGTTGCATGGAATCTAATTTTTTAAATACGTTTTTAGGAGGGGATAGAATCAATGACTGTATATAAAACAGAATTTTAGGTAAAATTATCATTTTAATTAGACAGCCTGTCCTCCATTGTGAAGAACATTTTATTCTATCTTTTGATTAGTTCACTAATGGTGGTTATTAAATTATTGTAGTTTAGTTTAACAGACTCGTCCCATGTACTCTTTATACTGACACCTAAATATTCTAATGCATCATTCTTCCCATTAAACAGATAGTCTCTATTAGATTTTTGTTGATCTTTTTGTTAATTAGTAATGTTTTGGATTTATTATGATTAAATTAAAATGAACTTTCAAACTTGCTTATGGTATTTATAACAGCATGCAACTAACCATCAATATCACCCAACGTTAACAGCATCTCATCAGCAAATAATTGTATCTTATGACAATAGTCCTTATTAACTTGAAAGCCTTTCATATTTTTGTTTGTTTCTGATATATGTAGCAAAAGGTTCCATTGAAAGAGCAAACAATAATGATGACAAAGGACAACCTTGTCTAGTTCCCTTGAGGATTTCTAGTGTTGAGGATAGACCCAATTTTCACATAAGCTTGTGCCTCACTATAAAGTTTCATTAATAAGTTGACAAAATCTGAGGAGAATTCAAAATGAATCAGAATTCTTTGTAGATAAGACCAACTAATAAAACCAAAAGCCTTTTTTATGTCTAGGCTGATAATAGTTGTTTTTTGCATTTACATGCTATGCCTATTAATTATAGTAATTTAATAATGTTATTTGGCACTAACCCTGTCTGATCATTATGTATTAGATTAGGTAATATTTTCTTTATCCTATTAGCTAATATTGTCATGAAAATTTTATAGTCAGGGTTTAGTAATGAAATTGGCCTATATGAATCACAAGATTTGGGGTCCTTACCTTGTTTTAAAATGGGGGAGATAATTAAATATTTCCACGATGGGGGTGTTATACATTTTTGCTTAACCATAGAAAAGGCACTCATCATTTTCTTTATTATATATTCATTAGGGTCATTAACATGTAGCTCATGTGCCTCAGATACAAGAGGATTGGGAGGTCACTCAGTGGAAGTTCTAGCTTTGCTGGAGTTTTCATTTTGTTTTTACTGATTTATTATATATTCAGGAAAAATCTTGTATAGTTCAAGAATTATTCCATCCAGTCCAGGAGATTTATTATCTTTTAAATGTTTTTATTTGCTCTTTCAATTCTGTTAGTGTTATTTGTTTATTTAATATATTATATTTTCTTGAATAAAAGTATTTATTACATTATCTGTCTCCAGAAGTGGTGTGTTGTTATTTATATCTTTGTAGTAGTTTTTGAACACTTCTGATATGCCCATTAAGTTAGATGTATTCTTAACTGAACTATCACTTTAAAATTTAAGCTCATTAATAAGATTTTGATTGTTTATTTTTTTATCTTAAAGCTATTTTATGTAGATATTTTAGGATTTTTAGTATAAGACTAATTTAATTTCAATTTTTCCAGGTTTATGGTTAGCTTATGATTCAGAACTTTTAAGTATGTTTGATTTAACGTAGTAATTTCATTATTTGCTACTTTATTTGGTTTTGCATTCATTTTTACCTTGTCTATGTTGTCTTGTAATTCAAAACGTTTTGTCCCACTCTGTCTCCTTTTTTTAAGGTACGAAGACTTTATTCTACTATATATATATATATATATATATATATATATATATATATATATAAACTTTAAAGGTGTCCCATAGTATAGTATCAGTCACTTCACCATTATCATTTGTTTCCATAAACATGTCTATTTCTTTCATTATCCATTCCCTAAAGTATTTTTAACTTAGTTATGTTAGCAGAAATTCTCTGTAGAAATCTTACATCATCTGTATGTGTAGTTAATGTAAAGTTTATAGCATTATTTTCTGAAAGTGGACAAGTCATTATAGATACTTCACTTATTTTGGAGTATATATTATTTGATATAAAGACATTATCAATGTTTGTTTGTGTACCAAACCGATATGAATAGTGAGTATAGAATAAGGAATAATGCTCTCTTAGACCATGTATATCTTTAGGGTTCATCTGGTTTGTAAAGTCATTTAACTTCTTGGCTTGAGATGTTAGTTTTATTTTATCATTTTTCGAAGTATCATTGCCTGATAATAGGCAGTTAAAATCACCTGTTGCTATAATTTCCCCTTTGGCATTTAAAGTAATCAGGTCCAGATATTTGTCAACATATTTAGTACTTAATCCTGGTATCCAGTATGTATTAATCAAAGTATAAAACGTCCTACTGATTTCCAAGATAACCATGCTTAGCATCCCATCTTTATCTGACATTGTATCTATAATTCTTGGTATAGTATAAGTATTTTTCCATAGAATAAGACTGCCCCTTCTCTTAGTCTTAAAACATGAATGAGCTAGAATCATATAGCCATTAAATGAGTATTTTTGTAGGTCTTTTTTAAATAGATTAGTTTCCTGTAAAAAGATGATCTGGGGTTTATGCATTTTGAAATATTTAAGCAAACCAGCCCTTTTGACATTATTGTTCAAACCATTAATATTTAATGATAAACATTTATAAGCCTTTGACTATAATGTGTATGTTACTTCCTAAAAGACCTTTCTTCCGTGTTGACTTGAAATCTACTGAAAGCTTACTTATCATGAATGTATAACGTGTATTAAACACTACTTTCAAAAACCCAAAACTGTTTACAAACACATACATGAAACATAAAGTGTCTGGTTTATTTAAAAACTTAACTAAACCATCCATCCATCACCTCTCCAACACCAAAATACACAAATTATCCATCTCTGCTTAGAATATAGTATAAAAACAAAAAAGAAAAGCATTATGAAAGCAACTAAACAAATCTGAGTCCATGAAATATACATTAAAATGAGTGTCCAATATAATTGAAACTATATGAATATGTCACATATAATAATAGCACCTCTGATAAGTAGATGTGCCAGAAATACACATCAGATCAAAGTATGTATAAACATTAGGAGCTGAAGGTTAAGAAGATTGTCAGTATTTCCAAGACTTTTCAAGAAACATCAGATGTTTTAACCATTTTGTCAGCCATCTAACATTTTTCATGTAAGGATCTGTTGAATATATATATATATATATATATATATATATATATATATATAAAACACTTATTACAAAAAAAGCCTCACAACCCTGTGTTTAGTTACTAAAGGTTTAGTTATGTAACATAAGTCAGATGTTAATATGCATAATGAGTTTTCTAATGCAGCTCATAGTTCATTTGATGTAATTTAGTTACTAAAAGTGTCACTGAATCTGCATAATGTGTGCATCTGTAAAAGAACATAGGTATTTTCAAAGTAGTTAACACTTTTATCAGAACTAATTATTTACTATTTAAAGTACCTAAGTGAAGGATATAATTTCAAGAGAAAAGAATTCTAAATACAGCCCTTTAACAAGTTCAAAAGGTCAAGTGATGTCATCACTGTTTCCTCAAGCTGCAGCTTCATAAACTTATTAAAAAGTATCTAAATAGGTTCATGCACATTAGAGCTTGTCTCTGAGGAAAAAAGCATTTTCAGCTTGAAATCAAATCTTGAAGCTTTTAGAGTTTACAGAAAGCAAAAAAAAAAAAAAAAAAAAAAACACTCAAGCTGCCTTGTCAGTGCAGGTCATGAATCTCCACAATTAGAACAGTCAGACAAACCACTAGTTGCCTCATTAAACATCAACATCATGAAAAAAAATTAACCCTTTCATATGAAAACAGCTATTTAAGAGTAACAACAGCTGCCTCAAATCAGAAATTATTTTATAACATTTCAGTCATTTACCCACCAATTAACCAGACCAGAGAAAAAAATAACCTAGGATATATATATATATATATATATATATATATATATATATATATATATATATATATATAGTTACACTTCAAAACATCTTAAACCCGTAACATTGAGACCATAACATCTAAAGTTCATAACATCTAAAACTCATAATATCGAATTTCATAACATCTAAAATGTATAATATATAATAGTGAATCATCAAATGTGTAAATGTTATAGTTATTCTGTTTATCTTGTGGTATCAGTATGAGATGTAGTTTTTATTTCTTTATTTATTATTTATATAGTGTAAGAATTTATACTATTTATATAGTGTTTATTTTGCCACTCTATATGTGTTTTTTAGGCCATGCAGGTAAGTGATATAGACATTATGTGTACATTCTTTGATACAGTGGGGTTAGGAAATTAACTTTTTCCCACTGTAGTGCGATCTTGGAATTGGTATATTTAGTTTACGGGGTGTATAGGGGGAGCTTGCCTCCCTGCAGAAACATAGCAAAAAGTATGTTTGTTAGTTTGGTGTCTTTATATGTGGAGGGGATGTTATTTTCATGTGATTTGTAGTGTTCAATGTTATGATACAAATATTAGATGTTATGAAATTCAATGTTATGGGTTTCAGATGTTTTGGGTTTTAGATGTTATGGTTTAGATGTTATGGGTTTTAGATGTTTCAAAGTAGAACCACATATACAACTTATATTTAGCCCTCTATAAAGCACCATTAATGTACTGTATTAATGTTTATATGTGTCTAAACAAAGAGTCTAAAACATCTAGTTAGAAACACTAATCAGAAACATATTGTTGCCCCGCTACTGACCCACTAGAAAAAATGCACTTTGGTATTAAGTGAAATTATACTATTACTGAAGAATTAGAAAATATATATCATTTGTAGTATTTTAAAATGGAAAAGAATGTAAAGTACTTATAGTGGGGAAAAGAGAAAAAAGGAACATTAGTAACAAAAATGAATAGGAAGTAAGAAGAGAGAGAGAGAATGTTATTTAAATACTTAGTACTATATGTAATTAGAAGAGGTAGATATAGAAAGGAAAAGAGAAAGTTAATAATAAAGAGGATTCACATTACCTTGCAGTATAGAGATTTTCCAGAATCAAATATATTATGGTTCATAAGACAAAGCATTTAAAATTATAAGGAATGTAAATAATTTGTCCTTTACTTTCTTAGTTTTGTTTGCTCCTTCCTTCACAGACCATCCATTTTTTGATGCCTGTCTCTTCAACCTCTGGGATGACCATTCCATTTCTGCTATGTCCGACAGTATTTTCTTCATCTGGATAGATTCTACTGCTTCTTATAGGGAATCAAAGATCTTCACTCCTTCTGGCAAGGTGATTTTTATTCTTGCAAGAAAAAGAATTTGAGCTTTATTATTGGCTTTTTTCAAGGACTTAGAGGAATATGGTCCTTTCTTCTGGATATGTCTTTAGAGGTGTAGCCATTGTCCAAATGAATAACATTTTCACCCATCTTGATAGGGGAATTAGTCCAAGCTGATTTCAGCACTAAGTACTTGTCTTGTAAGGAAAGAAATCTAACTATTATAGACCTGGGGAAAGATGAATTCAGAGATGAAGCTGGATTTACCAAGGACCGATGAGCCTCTCAATTCCAAAAGAGAGGGATTCAGTCATGTTTAGTGCTGATGAAAACCACCTATTGAGGAATTGAATCATATTAGCACCCTCTCCTTTCTCAGGAATTCCATATATTCTTATGTTCTTCCTCCTTGATCTACAATCAAGGTCTTCCAGGTTCTCAGTCAGCCCGGTGTTTTGTTTAAGAAGAAATTCAATGTGATGTTCATTTTCTATCACTCTAGTATCCAAGTCAGTTACAGTTTCCTCAAAGGCAAGAATCTGTTCAAATTTTTTTTTACTATTTCCATTTAGAAGTTCTAGTTGTTTACTGCATTCTTGTTGATAATATCCAATTTGTTTTCAAATTTCTCCATTTTTAGTGACAGTTCTTGGATGTTTGTTGTTATAAGATGTAGTTCTTTCTTCACTGCACTCTCCTGGTGTGGGTTCTTCACGTTGCTCATGTTTTTAGTGACAGTTCTTGGATGTTTGTTATTATAAGATGTAGTTCTTTCTTCACTGCACTCTCCTGGTGTGGGTTCTTCACGTTGCTCATGTTTTTAGTGACAGTTCTTGGATGTTTGTTATTGTAAGATGTAGTTCTTTCTTCACTGCACTCTCCTGGTGTGGGTTCTTCACATTGCTCATGTTTTTAGTGACAGTTCTTGGATGTTTGTTGTTATAAGATGTAGTTCTTTCTTCACTGCACTCTCCTGGTGTGGGTTCTTCGTGTTGCTCATGCTTTAGTGACAGTTCTTGGATGTTTGTTATTATAAGATGTAGTTCTTTCTTCACTGCACTCTCCTGGTGTGGGTTCTTCACGTTGCTCATGTTTTTAGTGACAGTTCTAGGATGTTTGTTATTATAAGATGTAGTTCTTTCTTCACTGCACTCTCCTGGTGTGGGTTCTTCACGTTGCTCATGTTTTTAGTGACAGTTCTTGGATGTCTGTTATTGTAAGATGTAGTTCTTTCTTCACTGCACTCTCCTGGTGTGGGTTCTTCACGTTGCTCATGTTTTTAGTGACAGTTCTTGGGTGTTTGTTATTATAAGATGTAGTTCTTTCTTCACTGCACTCTCCTGGTGTGGGTTCTTCACGTTGCTCATGTTTTTAGTGACAGTTCTTGGATGTCTGTTATTGTAAGATGTAGTTCTTTCTTCACTGCACTCTCCTGGTGTGGGTTCTTCACGTTGCTCATGTTTTTAGTGACAGCTCTTGGATGTTTGTTATTATAAGATGTAGTTCTTTCTTCACTGCACTCTCCTGGTGTGGGTTCTTCACGTTGCTCATGTTTTTAGTGACAGTTCTTGGATGTTTGTTATTATAAGATGTAGTTCTTTCTTCACTGTACCCTCCTGGTGTGGGTTCTTCGAGTTGCTCATGTTTTTAGTGACAGTTCTTGGATGTTTGTTATTATAAGATGTAGTTCTTTCTTCACTGCACTCTCCTGGTGTGGGTTCTTCACGTTGCTCATGTTTTAGTGACAGTTCTTGGATGTTTGTTATTACAAGATGTAGTTCTTTCTTCACTGCACTCTCCTGGTGTGGGTTCTTCGAGTTGCTCATGTTTTTAGTGGCAGTTCTTGGATGTTTGTTGTTATAAGATGTAGTTCTTTCTTCACTGCACTCTCCAGGTGTGGGTTCTTTGAGTTGCTCATGTCGAAATCTCCAGTAGAACACTTATTGACAGGAATAATTAAATTCTCTTGACTATGTATTAATTTTTAGAAAATAATGGTCACTATTAATCTTTTAATATACTTTTAGTTAGATTTTTCTAAAAATTAAAGTATATTTCCTGTCAGGATATTAAAATCTAAGCAGAGCTATGGATTTCTGCTGCTGTCAGACTGGCATCTTGGCCAGGCCCCCCCCCACTCAGAACTAATTATTTACTATTTAAAGTACCTAAGTGAAGGATATAATTTCAAGAGAAAAGGATTGTAAATACAGTATTTTTTTAAATTAGTTCATAAACTAAAAGAATAATGTATGTTTCAACTGAAATAGCAATTAAATTTTCCAAAGTCATTACAGAACCATTCAAACCTATCAGTCTCAGTTACTCAGTAATCAATAAAATTTAACTATTCTAATTAATAAAATGAGGCTATCCTAATCAATAAAGCAGATTATTCTAATCAATGAAATTGGACAATTTATCACCTCAAGTTTTAAAGCATTTTATGTACCTCTTCTTAACTGTTTGGCATTAGGAATTTTATATTTTGTACAGTTTCAGACCTACTCTCTTAAAAATGCATGGTTTATATGCCATTCTGGATTAAACTAGTCCTATGAGACTGTATGTCTGAATAGCAGTTGTGATACAGAAAGGGATTTTCTAAGGTAAATGTTAAGGGTATACTTAGGGCAGGGAAAATATGAGGTTAGGGTTTAGGTAAGCGGGCATTATTAGATGGTGCAGGGATGACCTAACGCTAAGCCAGCACCTTCCTTTTGAAAAACCTTTTCTGTTACAATACCCCTGTTTAAGATTACTGACAAAGACACACACACACACACACACACACACACACACACACACACACACACTACATAAAAAAGACATAACACACTGTCCTTACATCTATTCCCTTACCTTATCCTCAATTAAACCCTAACCTGAAAATACTCGCATACATACTCTAAATCTGCCAACTCTCCTAGCGTTAATTCTAACTCTAACTCAAAAGCACTTGTACATATACCTCCATTCCTAATACCCCTTCACTTACCTGTTTCAGCAAAACAGACATTCAAAAACACTGACGTTCATTAATATGAATGTTAAGGAATCATTTGCACTTTTCATGCATATTAATCTTCTACAAAATGTAAGAGATGCTTATATAGATGTGCCCATTCATTCCTTTATAGATTTTATGACATACAAGGCTGAACCAGTCAATAAACCATTACTACCTTGCTAGTAACTATCCTTGTAGGGCACATCCTGAATCCAGGGCAGCAAAACAAACAAGGTCCAGAATTAACGGTAAATCACCCAACTATCAAGGTTTGCATTAAAGGAAATAAGGGTATCACCCTGTTTTATATATATATATATATATATATATATATATATATATATATATATATATATGTTGTAGAATCCATGGAGGAAAATGTGCAGGCCTTTGCTGAAACAAGTTGAGTCGCCAATCATTTCATCCCCAAGATGACAAATACTGGGTCTACCTACAATGAATGACACCATCAACTTAAAACAATTGTTAAAGCCCAGTAACCTCTCTTTCTAGCTGGACATATACATTCAGGTGACATTTTTTAGCTGCATGTGATATAATAATGCCATGTGCCAAAATGTCTATATCTATATACATATCCTGTCTGGATTAGTGTTTAATTTTATTATCACCTACATTTTACTTTAATTACGAGGAGGCAACCTGATCATAGACATAGTTGGTCATGTTGGAAGGACAGCAAGATTAATGGGAATTCATATATACAAAAAAAAAAAATGATTATATTCCTTGAGTGGTCAAAACACTCAGGAACTTTGCAATGAAGCTGGCACAAACCCCATATTAGATGGGCACCTGGGCAAAGGTAAAATGAAGACATGAATCCTGGTAATCCTGTTAATTTTCTGATGCCCAGGTGTCCTAAACGAAATTAAGAATTTTTTTCAGGCTGTCTCAGGCTACCTAGTTAGATAAAATTATCCCTTAGCCCAAGTTTGAGTAACACACTTAAACCAAAAATCTATTATCAGAGTTTCATTTGAAAGACTTGCTGTGGACTTTGTTGGACCCTGTGTGAAGTTCAGAATTAAGTCTTAGTACAGCTTAATCATATTCAGTTTTAATATTAAATTGTCAGAGATTATTCCTCTTAGTTAGAAATGCTAATTCTAAAGCATAGTGAAGAAAACCTCACTTTATAATTTATATTAAGTAGACATATTAAAAGAAAATCCTATACATGAGGGTACTACATTTATGTCAATGGTGATACATTGTCTGTCAGCCTTTCATGATAAAATGGCTAAGAACCTGTATGTACTAATCCCAGATTGATGGCCTTGTAGAATGCTTTAATAAAGCATTAAAAGTCAGTGCTATGGAAAGTTATAAAGATAGTTTTTACCGTAACTAATGCTCACTATTAGACTACTGTGATACACCACTACTTCACTTAACCCCTTTTGAAATCTTCCATTGCAAACATCTTAGTAGTCAGTAGATATAGACAAAAAAGGGAGGATGGAATAATACGTTTTATGGGAATTTTAGAACTTTACGCCAGCCAGCAAGATGGGCTAAAAGTGATAATATTGATTGTTTGGGGATACAAGACATATAACATGGAAAAATACAATAGGAATGCCCAGAGCAGGGAGTTCTAGGAAACAGATAAAGTTCTGCTTCTTGTTACTATGACAGATGATATCTTGGTCAGTGTCAGGGTCATTTTGAAATAAATGAAAGAGCAAATGAAATGTACTACAACGTTATGTGAGTGAGGAAGAAGTGCAGTGAGCAAACGTCTTTAAACTTCGAAGAGAACTACAAATTGCTCCAGTAAGTGTGACAACAATGCACAGACACTGGAATGAAGAGAAATGGCTGATAACCACACATAGGATAAGAAATTATGGCTGTCAGTCTTCCAAAACTAGAATAAAACAGGAAATACACAAAGCACTACTGAGAACTAAAGATATGTTTTTACAGCTGTCCCAGAGAATCATGCTAATCGAGTATAATGTACAGTAATGTACATGGTCACTATTGTTGGAAAAAAGAAAATTATATTGGCAGCTACACCTGAATGCAGGGAACTGGCCAGGCTTAAACGAAAATATTTCAATCAGCTCCTTACTTAAATTAAAGGCATTGGAGAAGTGATATGACCTCCCAAATAATTACTGTTTAATATACCATGATATACACACAGACATCATATTGTTATTTTACATAGTTTTAAATGTTTTTTTCTATTTATTACCACCATCAGCCTTTTTATAAATTTTTAATTTCATTTTTTTATTTAATGCATTTAACTTTTATTTATACTGCTCTGGGGGCTTTGTGTCTTGCAGTCTGTTGCGCTATTTAGGATTTCATTTTAATTTATTCATCTCGTGAATATTTAATATAAAGTAATTTATCTGCCAAAATCAACTTTGAATTATGTCACTTCCTCTTTGCTTTTTATAAAAGGAAGTATCTATGCTCTAACTGTTGTCTGATGGATTCTAGATTATCTAGACGAAAGCGCTTATCCATTTTGTTCTTGGATTTATGTACTGATTCGATTAAAGTGGTTTTGTGAATTTTACTACTGATTCATCCATTTTTGGTGAGTGGGTCCATTATAGCTGCTTCACTTGGGCTACTTTTGTTTTTTTTGGACTGGTTTGTGCTTCTGTTTGACTTTACTATTAGTTTGTCATGGCCAGTGAAGATAGCTGGGATTCATCGGCCCCCTCACTTCACAGAACTCTGACATTGAGGCCTTGAAGCAAACTGTACTTACTTTAAGTTCTGTAGTGCAGTCTCTTTCACATAAAGTGAACACTCTAGTTGACACCCCCCCCCCCCTTTCTGATGTCAGGCTGCATTTTCCTTCTTCTAGTGGAACTGAAATGACTTCTACCAGCTTGTGGTCTGCTTTAAGTGACTAACTTGGAAAATAATAAACAGAGGCATGCATCTAATGGTTTTCCTTCTTGTTTTAATGGATTTGGCAGTCTTTCTTCATACATACCTTGTGGACAATGTACACAACAAGCGGAACACACAGGAGAGACGGCTTTGAGGCAGGAACCATGCCTGTTTTACAGGACTGGCTTACAGAGAGTTTCTCCCTTTGTGAGACTGAAGGACTTTCATCAGTAATGGTAACAGTGATTTACCAACTTTGTTTGAAGCTTTTGATTATAAATTATCTAAAAATTAAGTGGAAGCAACTTGATAATGCATATTTCATTAAATGTATGAAGGAAAATATAGTTCAAAAGGTTTGAGAATGTGTCGCTATCCTAGTGGCTTGCAACATAATTCTGAATTGTTTAAAGAGCTAGTGGTTATGTTTGACAAACACAGGATAGAATACATATGATTAATAGTCAAACATAATGATTTGTTAATTAATGATTTGGATAAAAGTATTTGTGGCCATTTACATTATGACAAGCTTAAATTTGAGCATTTGAGAATATTCAATTGTATTGTCCAGCTTGTGGGTTCCATAAAAGCTAGAAAGGTGAAAAAACTGACTAGAGACAGAAATTATTATGGCAAAGGTATGGCATACCCCAGACCTCCGCCATCACAAGAATGGGGTAACAAATTTAAAAACTCTTATTCTGTCAACAATACCAATGAAAACAATAGGAATGATACAACACCCAGTACTTCTGGGCAGGTTTGTTTAGACCCACAGGAATGTCCACCTCTAAGACACTCAGAGTGTCTGAAGAACAAGGGTCCACCTATGAACAACAACTGGGAGATGGCTCCTGTTAATACCCACAACCAATGGAACAGGGGAGAGATGATGAGCAGGGGTGGGAGGAAGTTCCCTATACTTCCAACATGTTGTTGGATATACCAGAACAAATTTTGGATCATCGACTGCCACCCTGTCATATCGTCACTAACACCTTGAGTGATTTTAATGTACATAATTTTTCTAGTAATGAAATTAGGCCAGAACATTGCGATCTGTTGGCCAAAGGGTTCACCTTTGTGCTCTCACAATCTCTGGACATTGCCAGCACCTTAATGGATCTAAGAATTTACACACACAAACTAAATTTGAAAATTCTTTTTAATAATTCCCTTTCTGCTTCTTTAATCAATCAGTTGGCTATATCTAGCACTTACAATCCTCCACTCCACCCTGTGGTTCAATTATTCGAGAACATTTGTGAACTTTACATACGTAATTCCAAGTTCTCAAATAGCAACTCTAATATAAATGAAAAAAGGTTGATGAAATAAAGGTTTTTGCGCAGGCAACTCGAATTATGAAACCCAACAAGGGGGGAGGGGTAGTTCTAATGAATTACAATGATTATAATATGAAGATGTTATTTATTTTATAAGGAAAAGTGTACTCAAAAGCTTCTCTAAATGAGTTAAATGTGTGATATAGAAAATAAGAAATGAACTACAAGATCTTTTCTTTGAAGGATCAATTACTATTGATAGGCTTAATTACCTAAAGTTCCCTATCACAGACTATCTGTAATGTTTGGACTACCAAAATTACACAAGGATCTCACACAACCATGTATGCGCCCCATAGTTGATTCTAAAGGTTCTATCACTCACCCCTTGGCAAAATATTTGGACAACAAGTTAAAAGAACATGTACTCAATAAAACACACTTTTGTAAGGACTCATGGAGTTTTTTAGAAGCAATTGATAAAATACCTTTTAAAGATAACTATATTTTTATAACCATTGACATCAAAGATTTATACTCAGTAATACCCCATGATACAGGGTTAGACTGGTTTACAGAATACCTTTATGAGAAAGGTATAGCACACTTTGATGTTTGGTTTATGTACACTTGATGGAAATGGTTCTCAAAAATAATTGTATACTTTTTAATAAGGAAATATATTTACAGCAAGAGGGAGTGGCCATGGGGTCAGCATGTGGTGGGCTATATGGCAACATTGTGGTAAAACAATTGGAGAAAATATTTTTGTTCCCCTCAAAGTATTTTGAATATATTAAGTTTTATACCAGATTTTTGGATGACATGTTTATTTTATGTTATAGACCTAACTAACTTGTTAATGCTTTTATTGCATATATTGGAACTACCACTGACTCCTTAACGTTTACACACACCAGTGATTTTAATATGATTTCTTTCCTTGACATCCTTTTACTCAGGGACTATCATGATAAGATGTTTGTTTCAAAGATTTTTAGAAAAAATACTTATTCTAACTCTCTACTACATTATTCTAGCAGTCACCCTATGAAACAAAAGAAGGCTATTAGTAAAGGCCAATTTGTGTGTGCAGCACGTATGGTGTCTTTAAAGGATGAATGTCTGAATGAATGTGACACGCTGAAAGAAATGTTTCTAAGAATAGGTTACCCTCACAAACTTATTATTAACATTATAATTGAGGTTGTCAACAAAAAGGAGAGAGGTTTTTAACTCCCATTATTTTCTGGTGATAGTACATATATTACCTCACCTTCATCCAACATTCATGACACTAACATAGTGGAAGAAAGTAGAGATTTTAAAACCTCATTTATTACTGTTTTTACTGATGAGAGTTTAATTTTAAAGGATATTTTATTGAAAAACTGGTCCATTCTTAAACATGAAAAGAATATTGCATCTGTGATAGGCTCACAACCTACTATTGCGAATAAAAAAATGAAATAATTTAAAGAACATTTTTGAAACTAGGAGCCTGCTCTTTCACCAAAAACCTGGTTCCATAAATAAGTGTGGTATATACAACTACTGTAAATTTGTAAAAGAGGGTCATTTATTTTGTGTCAACAATGTGGAAATTAAGATCAGGCAGAAATACAACTGTTCTGAGAAAGTAGTATATTGTGCTATGTGCACTGTCTGTTCATGTTTCTATGTTGGCAAGACTGACCGGAAGCTGAAGAACCGCATCTACGAACATTTATATGATATTAAAATTACTAAAGACACCATTGCACTAAGTAAGCATATAATGGAGAACAACAATCACAAATCTTTATTCTTCATTACAGACAGTATCAACACTGATGTTAGAGGAGGAGCACGGTCACTATTGTGGAAAAAAGGGAATTATATTGGCAGCTACACCTGAATGCAGGGAACTGGCCAGGCTTAAACGAAAATATTTCAATCAGCTCCTTACTGAAATTAAAGGCACTGGAGAGGTAATATGACCTCCCAAATAATTACTGTTTAATATAACATGGTACGGACATCATATTGTTATTTTACATGGTTTTAAATGTTTTTTATTCTATTTATTACATACCATCAGTCTTTTTATAAATTTGTAATTTAATTTTTTATTTAATGCATTTAACTTGTATTTATACTGCTGTGGGGGTTTTGTGTCTTGCAGTCTGTTGCGTTATTTAGGATTTCATTTTAATTTATTCATCTCATGAATATTTAATGTAAAGTCATTTATGTGCCCTAATCCACTTTGAATTATGTCACTTAAGTATCTATACTTTAACTGTTGTCTGATGAAGTCTAGATTACCTAGATGAAAGCGCCTATCCATTTTGTTCCTGGATTTATGTACTGATTCGATTAAAGTGGTTTTATGATTTTTTACTACTGAGTCATCCATTTTTGATGAGTGAGTCCAATCCAGCTGCCTCACTTGGGCTAATTTTGTTTTTTGGACTATAATGTACAGTAAAACCAGAAAGATGATACAGTTCTACTACTAACAATTGTGAAGGGAGGGGGGTAGCCTGTGGAGTGTACTGCATTTTTTGAATATTAATTTCTAACATTTGTGTGGATCTTTTTGCCATATTAATTCTGTTGCTTTAGGTGAATGGATGTGGTTGGATTAAAATTATCAGTCTTGAATTTTGTCCTTTTTAGTCAATTTCTCATCTAGGATTTTGTTGGACTCTATCCTGGTACTTTAATATTACCAGTCATTACAGGTTGAGGGCACTGAAGACAGGAAAGTGTGGTCGTGTCCTGGTGTTACTCTGCTGTCCCTGCCACTGATATTAAATTGATGACATCTTAATTTGGCAGGTTTAGGTGATTTTAGCGTCCAGCTGATAAACAGTCTTTGACTCATTTTAAATGCTCTGTGGTAGTGTTATTTGTGGAGAGACAGAATAATGTACCTGTGTAATGGTGCTGTTGACCATCCATATTTTTGGGACTTTGATAATTTTATAAATTGAAATGGTTCTTGGCCTCTCTCAAGTGTTAAGTATTTATTGGATTTTATAGACATGAAGGTTGAGTTGAATGCTGTTAATTGTATATTCTAATGGTTATTTGTGCTATGCTTCCCATTTACCTGGAGAGTTTGTCCTTTGTAAATGTTCTGCGTACACACAACACACACACACACACACACACACACACACACACACACACACACACACACATATATTTCTTTAAGAAATATAGTGCATACATTTCTGATTTTTGAATTGATAATTCATGTTCTTGCAACATTGTTTGAATTTAGAAGTTTTTGTAAAGTGTTTAGGTTGAAAAAGCACTAAAATAACCTTAAGTTTCAACCTTAAACCCAGTCGATAACCTTCATCCTAGAAACAAACAGTCACAGAGGAACTATAGAAGATGCTGAAGCTGTAAGGAATTAAAGAGTAAAATACTGAATGGAAAAGCCCAATAGTCTTGCCTTTGTACAGTTATGAACTGTCTAAATTTATAGTGATGTTTGGAAACTGAATTATTATTTGCTTAATTGAACAACTACCCTGTGTCCTAGGTAAATGAGATAAATGGATGGTTAAGAAGGGCAAAGCTTCTGGCCACTGTACATCTAACAAGATGTTATTGCTAGAGCCCATTAACCAAAGAAGCTAAGAAGATTCTTAGTAAGTAATAGCTTATTTCAGCACACCATCCTTCCTTCCTTTCAAACTTCTTAGAACCCTGTCCATTCCAATGGCTGACAGACTGTATTTTGAAGCATCACCACCCTCACAGGACAGCCTACTTGGATGATTTAATCTCCCACTTGAAGATTATGATTTGAAACTTCCCAAAGCCCAGGCTTTGTTAGTTTCCCTAAAAGAGGTGGGCCTCACTGTTAAAGCCCAAAGTGTAAGCAAAGATGGGCAGTACCTGGGGTGCCTGATTGTATGGACCTAATAAATCCAAAAAAAAAAAAAAAAGTTTGAAGTTGTTATGGAATGGTCTTTTTCCAGAATGATAAAACAGATAAGTTGTAAATTTTCAGGTCAATCAGGTTAGTACAGGAAATTTATACCCTATTTTGTCTAGATTGCATTTCACCTCACAGAGCTTACCAAAGAGAAACTACTCAATAAAATCAGATGGATTCCATACGAAAATGAAACCTTTCAACAATTAAAAATGTGGATATATATAGAACCTGCTTTGATGTTCTCTGACTTTCCTAAGCTACTATTTGTACATACAGATGCCCCAGAGTTGGGGTTAAGGGGTGGAGCATTCCTGTCTGAGAATATTATGAATGACGAGCACCAAATCTGCATCATAAGGAGAAAGTTGTCCAAGCAGAAACCAAATATTCCATGTGAGAAAAAAAG